>NW_010972664.1:8408207-8506824 GCF_000737465.1 Haliaeetus leucocephalus
GCGCGCGGGGCCGCCGTGGCGCCGCTCCTGCCCCGGCTGCGGGGCGCCCCCCCGGCCTCGCCAGTGTGGGGTGGGGTCTGCTCGTGTCCGCTGTCCTCGCGCACGTGGCTACCCCCGGCGTGGGGGCCGGCTGACGCCCCCTTTCCTCACGGACGTACCCCCAGCGCAGGGTCGCCGCACGTACAACCGCCGCCCAGACTGGGGGGGGTGGGGGGTGTCCCTCCCACCCCTGTCCCCCCACGCAAACCCCAGCCGGGGGCTGCCTGCTGGTCCACGCGCGCCCCCCGAGCGCGGAGGCTCCCTCGCACCCGGTCACACACACAGCCCTAGCTGCAGGGTCCACTCATGTCCCCGTCCACGCACGCATAGTCTCAGAAACCACTGCCGGGTGGGCCCGCTCGTGCCCCCTGCCCTGCCACGGGCACGCGTGGCAGCAGCGGGCCTGCCCGTGCTCCTGCCCGCTCCCCGGAGCAGCCCCGCTGGCCCCACGGCCCGGGTCGGGGGAGGGAAGGCCGGGGCACCGCCCGGCCGGGGGAGCAGGGACACCCTCGGCCCCGGGCGGTGCGTGGGCAGGGCCGCGCCTCCCCACGGGTGGCAGGCCGCCGCCCCACGAGCAGGGCTGCCCGCTTTTGGGACCGGGCTTCTTTTTCCCCTGCCTGCCTTCCCGCCTGACTCGATAAGGGGCTGCTGCAGCACAGCACTCGTGCCACCACTCCGCCACCTTTCTTCCAGGCCTGCTCACAGAGATTTTTGTTTGCTCGGGGATTTAATTTCCTGTTTGCTGGTAAAACCAAAGAACTAAGGAGCTGGCCTGCTCTCTTGTAGCTGGGACACTTATCTGCTGTTTCAGTCCCCTCGCCACATTAACTGTAAAATCGGGGCTCTCCTTGTGTGCGTCCTGCTGTTTGCTGCCCAGGCTCCCTTCAGGCTACCTGATTTTCTGTTGTTTGGTGGAGCCGGCTCCGTGTTATGCATTTCTCTGCGTGGGCAATCTCCGGAGCCTATGCACGGTTCTGGGCTGCGGCTTCCGCACAAAATGGCAGGTTTAGACTTCATTCTAGTGTCTCCAGCGCACCTTGGTCTTGAGCATGGGCAAAGTGGTTTGCTCCCACTAGCAGGAGGTGTGTACTCTGTTCGTAACCGAGCATGATTATCAGACTGGATTTTAGGTTGGACTTCGCCATTCATTTTGTAACGCTTACAGTAGAGAGGGTGTTGCCTGTTAGGAATGAAACAAGACCCTCCTAAAACTGATGAGGAGAACCTTCACTCTCCAACCACAATTACCTGAGCACCTGCACACAGCAGATCTCTGCAGAGCTGCAGCCGTGAGGCACCTGGGGGACGCTTAGTCCTATCCACACTGAAGTTCTCCGAGCTCCCAAACTATAAATGAGGCTGAATCCACAAGCGTGACTGAGAAAGGGCTGCCCAAACAAAACATGACTGTCTTCATCTATGTTTACAATACCTTCATATGCCTGTTGGTTCTTATTGCCTGCCTCCGATCATTCTGTTCTACCTCCTCCTTTGGCTAGCACTCAAACATGCTTTTTCTTCACTGGAAAACATCACTTCTGTAAATAAGACATGTCCCTTACATCAAATTCAGAAAACAGGTTAGGAGATCTCTCACCCTTACTGGTCAGCTTCTGTAATGCTGGTTAAACTGCTGATCCTCTATCAAACTCTAGTCCTGAAAGTATATCCCCTTGTGCCTCTTAAGCCTTGCAGCAGCAATCCTGATACGTACTCATGGATGTAGTCATGGATGCAAAGCTTACTGCATGCACAAGGCCACTGATTTTGCAGGAGCCTCATTCCCCATTTGCTCTCTTCTTCCTATTCCTGTGCTCTCTTGCTAGTTGAGGATCACGGATCCGGGACCTGAATTACAGTGCTAAAAAGTTACAGCAGTGATTCGATGATTTTCATTGTGTCCTTGGAAAGATTCTCCTTATGCCTGCCGAGTTTGGAACTCCCTATTGCCCTTACTGTAACTGCCAGATACCGGCATCTACTTCACCACTGCTACATGCTGTTAGTTACACTGGTGACAAGAATAGGTAAACCCCTGCTAGCCTGAGCTGTGGTGTGTGGTGTTCTCAACAAGTGTCACCTCACTCTTTTACTTTGTATTTAGTGAGAACTGCTTTCCCCCCCAGATAGTCAGACTTCCAGACGGAAGGGCCCACTGTGACCTATTAATCTGACTCATATATACAACCCATAGAGTTTTTCCCAGCAGCTGGATCAAAGTGAGTCTGAAAGACAACACATCTTGTCTTAAAGACCCCAAGTAATGGCAAGTGCCTTACTCCACCTACAAATTTCTTCCGATGTTTAATTATCCTTGCTGCTAGGAAATTGCTTCTTTCAAGGTTGAATTTGTCTAACTTCAACTTCGAGACATCAGAACTTGCTATGCCTTTGTCTACAGAACTGCACACCCATCCCATTTTCATGGGTAAGTAACTATACATGGTACTCCTATCACTTCTCCTTGCTAAACTGAATAGATTGTTTTCTTTGAAGCCTCACATTGTAAGATCCAGTTTCAGCCACTGCAGCATTTTTTGGACTCTCCAATGTTTCTAAGTGCTTTTTGACTCCCAGGCAGCCACCCTGTGACACAATGTCATTGTGGTCTATACACACATGCTGTGCACAGAGTAAAAATAATTTCTCAGTTGTTGTTTGGTTTTCCCCTTCTCACATATCTAAAAATGGAATTAGACCATTAACTGCCTACACTGCACAAAAAGCTTGTGGGGTCTGTTACCCATGTTGAATCCCCAAGTCTCTTTCTGCATCTGTGTTTTCCAAGAAAGCATCTTTATCCTGCCATTCATCACCGATGTTCTTCCTGCCTCACTACTTGGCCTTGCAGCAGGGTGTGTTAAAATGCATTTTGTAATGTTGTGACAATTTAAGCAGGTGTTTGAGATCCCTCATTCAATTTGAGAACAGTTTCTTTGGGGCTGATAAATCACCAGCATAGATGACAGAAAGAGCAGGCCTGAAGCTGACCGTTGTGTTAGTCTACCTTCTCCTTCAAAGCCTGTTTTCTTCCCTTTTTTGTGTGTCCTACTTTCAATGGATTGTTACATGTATGTGATTGTCATTTTTTTCCCCTTGCCAATTCCATTTTGTATAGTTCAGCTATGAGAGCCAGGCTGAGTCAAAAGCTTTCTCCAAGTATAAAGTTGAGACAAATATCTTCCTCTGATTTTTTTTGCTTTCTCCATGTTTATTTATGAGAGCAGAGTAAATATGTGGTCATTTTTTTGTTTCTCTGGAAGGCATCCCATTTGACTTTCAATGTTTAGCATGTTGTTGTTTTGAGTAGATACCACATATAATTCATTTATTGATGATGCTGCAGAAATGCTTGCCTACATTTCTTCATACTTAGATTTCTGCATAACACATAGGCTGAAGGCATCTCTCATTTGGGGGTAACTAGCTTAGCCAACAGAATCTCAGGGAAAGATCGAGATTGAAGTGTTATATTAAAGACATTATGCATACACATATGTGCATGAATATGAACACACACTGATCTTAAAGAAACCCACATGCAACCACTCCCTACTTGCACCACTCTTCCAACATAGAGCTGCTAGCTTTTGCAAAGTTTCTCTCTTGAGAAACATGGATAAACAACTCTTGTTCTTCTGACCTTGTTGCCTGAGCAGCGGACGACGAAGGCGAGACGACTGCGTAGCAGGCCACATACAGCGTGGAGTGCAAGGGTAAAGAGCATTCAGAAGTCCCATACATCTCCAACCAAGAGCAGAAGGACCCACCCTGACAAAGACTCAGCACCCTGTTTAGGGGCAGAGGCTGCAAAAGTGCTGCTTATGTGCAGTGCAGATTGCTGGCTGCAAACCTTAAGCAGGGGAGCAATCTTTTGGTCCCATTGCCTTAGCTGCATGAAGCCCCTTGCTGCTGGTGTGTGGCAGCCATAAGCTTTCCACAACAAAAGAGCGGGATAGGCAGACAGGTAGATAAGGCCATGCTCAGCTGCTCCATCAGCAATATGACAGCCACTAAGGGCGGGAAGGGAACTGTCAGCGGCTTCCAAACTGCTTGCATGCGAATCCCGGGCAAAGGGAACCACAGCATGAACGTTGTCCTGGAGACATCTACATGAGGATGTGCCGTCTCATGTCTTGGCTCCTCATTAAAGACTCTTTTCTCAAGAGCTAGGGCCGTTATCCCCAGCATGCTGGCCAAATTCCACGTTGCTTGATTTCATTCTGCCTCTAGGTTCCCTTTGTGTTTCTGAGCTGGCACAATACTCATCTTCATTTCCTCTCCTCGACTTTTGTTAAATTTTGCCTTGCTCTATTAAACAGCTTGCGTGTTCCAGCCAAGGGGCTGCCCCATCACGGTTGTGGCTGACTTGAGCCCTACTCCCTGAAAGCGGTACAGTAGGTTTTGTGAAATGCTTCTGAGTGTACCTGCATGGAAAATATATGCCCCCCTGTCATTCGTCTCTCAGTAGCTGAACAGAAATATGGGCAATAGCAGAGACTTCACAAAGAACTGTGAAAAACTCAGCTTACCCATTATGTATTATGCATTAAAACCTGTCTCTATTGAGCTGTCCGAGATAAAGTCCTACTGGCATTTGATCAAAAGAGTAGGAAATTACCTTGATTTGTCCTGGCTAGAGCTGGCTGCCTCATGTAAAAAGTATTTGTGAATAAATTATTTGCAGATTGATGGGGAGAAAGTGAGTAATTTATTTGATGAATATTGTTCAGCTGGCTATTGAGCTAACCAAATCATGAGGAAAAAATATTGGTGAATGATTTATTTGAAAATCTAGTCAAAATTTGACAGAAGAAAATGGTCAAACAAACTATTTGCCACTATTATTCAAATGCCAGTAGACCTGGATAGTGTTCATGCACTAGTAAAGCACACTGTTTTGCTTTGAGCCATGGCCCTAAGAAAGTTATTGAAATATGAATTAAGATCTTCAAATCTACACTCACCTTCTCCCTAAAAGAGATTCTTCCTCAACCACAGTCCAACAGATACCTATTAATGAGCATAGAACAGATTCTATGTTTGCAGTTATTTATCCTTACTTATTATGAAGACACTCTGGAAACTATCTTGCCTGATATAATAGCAATGAAAGTTGAGTACCTTTTACTCCTCTACTGCCTCCCTTCAGTGGATCTCTAAGCACTTTACAAGTTTCAATGGGTTTAATGTTACAGCTGTTCTGTGAGGCAGGAAGGCATAATGAAATCCAGGAAAAGTAGGAAGCACACACTGCATGCTACAGGTTTCTTTACATCATGAACTCTCACGCTTCATGCACGTTTTTAGACTAGACTCCTTTCACTAGAGCACATCATTTAAAGACTGATGACATTTTTCAAATCTGGCTGCCTGAAGTTTGGTTCCTAACTACTTAAGCACTCATAAACAGCTGTTCTATATTATATGCTGAGCTCTTGTTGAATTCGATGGAATTTTTGAGTACTAAACACAGGAGGAGAAAAACCCATGTATTGTGGTATTTCCGTGCATACGTATAGATTTAGCAGCATATCTCTAGATGCTTGGCTGCATGATTGTCTACAGGTTAGAGCCATAATAACTAGCAAACAGGCAGGTTGCAGAGACCTGTCCATGGCTGTGGGTTGCACACCCACGTCACTGACACCACATGAGCAAACAACAAGCAAAAAACCTATCCAACCTGTTATGCAGTAAATAAGACATCCTCGTACTTCATGCCTCACTTTTGCACTTCCAGCAGCAGGGCTGCAGTCCCTCCATTGCTTTTTGGCTGAAATTGTAAATGCTTGCTATCCAGTATGAGAGGCTACACTTCAAAGCACTAGATAGGTGTTAAAGATTTGGCATTAGATATTATGGCAGCTCCCACTATGGCATGAACAGTAAGGAAAAAATCAACACCCTATTCAAACTATTGGAGATTTTCTTGTCAACTTCACTGGAAACAGGATTTGATCTCTAGTACCAAATTGAGCATCAGCAACCAAAGAATTAGTGAACAGAAAGTATGTGACAAAATTATCCCCCAACAACTTGCTGTCTGACCTCCTATAGAAGCACATGATTAAAGAACCATCTAAAAGATACATACTTTTATGTAAGGAAGACTGAATATCAAATTAAAGATCTGCTGTCAGCTTAAACACAAATAAACTATAAAACCAGAAATAAATATTTGTATGATTGCTGTTGATCATTAGAGGCAGTTTAAAATCCAGATTTCCTCGGCATGATTTTTGTTCTCTATCCCACTGGCATGTTTCCTCTCTTAAACTAGGAAAAATCAAAAGGAGTCAATTTTGCTTTCAGGTTTTCTCTCTTTCTGCGTTGTGACTGCAAAAATCATGGGGGAAGATATTGCCCTGTTTTAAAGGAACAGTTTTCATTAGAAACAGGGAATGAAAACAATAGAAACATTTCTGTTGGCATTTGTTTGTTTTTTTAAGGATTCTCCCAGGCAAAATTGAAGTCACGAGGGAGGGTAGAGTCTCTGCTTATAACATGAGCAGGTACAATTCTTGCCCTGCTCCAAATTCACTCTCTTGATACAGTCCAGTTACACTCCATTTTGGGAGCTTGCTTTTTTTCAGTAAGGTCAATCTGAGCTTAGCTCTTTGTTGTGTTTTTTACTTGTGGGACTGCTGTCTTCCCACATTAGAAACAGGTTCAAATCCTTTTCTGACCTTGATTGCAATGAGTAGGACATCTATGCGATGAGGATAAATCAGATTAAATCAGAAGCAGTAACAGTGCATTTTTCTGGCAGGTCCCAGAACCTCACATATTGTTACCTTCTACCACTCAAGGTGCATAACCCAACCTTGACTTTAGGCTATTCTGAGACACAGAAATTACAAATTGCAAATGCAAGACTGAAATGCTACACATAATATACACTGAGCCGTCACCTATTATCCTGAGTTGATTTAAAATAATCTATAATCCAGGGATGAGAAGTGAGCACCATAGGATATGGCAAATCCTTCTCATACAGCAAGACAGTGTTGTCACTATACCAAACCATGAAAGAAGAAATACACTGTCTCTTCAAGAGAGGACTTCTAATTTTTTTAATGCTGCAGCTAAAAGAATCTTTTTGAGTGCATTTACATTAACAGGAGTTAATTAACAGATTAGGCTGGGGCTGGTGATCATTACCCCCTCTGACAATCTGGGCACACTATTAACAAGAGCCTAGAAACAGGAAAGAGATGAGATATAAGTTAGTGCAGTCACTGCATCCCAGGGAGCAGAGATCTCAGTCCAAAGGATGATCCAGACATCAGTCTTCTGGGGGTCTTCCCCTAATGGGACTGGAGGAGATATTATGAAGAGAGTTTTGTGTTCTCAGACAAAAATCAGGGAAAGTCAGTGAAGTCTCAATGTGTGTTTTTCAGGTTCATTTCTGACTTGCAGTGCCAAGCAAAGAGATTAGGGATGCAAACCACATACAGAATAAAACCAATATAAAAGTTCAATGACAACTGGCAAAATAAAACCTCTGCTTTTAACAGAGTTCCAGAAACAAACTCCAAGAGCTCAATGCACAAATAAAAAAAGGGGAGCAAAGCAACCTGTGTACTTACTTTATATCCAGTCTTTTTGGCATCCTAATAGTCCAGCATCTCCTGCCTATTGCAATTTGCTGTCTTCTTCCCTCTGTTTTTGTTTTCACATCGGATGACCAGCTAACTAGCTATTAAGCCAGCAGAGGGAAAAAAAAAATGGGTCAAAAACTGCAGATGTCTCAGTGTTTGTGCCCAGGGGACATCAGATAACAAGCTGTTACAGTCTGCCTGCAAATCCACTGGTTGGCTTGTTATTCTTGAGTGCTACATAAGGCTTCATTGATTCTAGTCTGGCACTTTGCTCTTGACCCTGCAGCATTTTGGGGGTATCTGCAATACAAAAGGCTCATCAGCTCATCCAGCACTTCTTCTGTGAGTCTTGGATAATGGTCGGGGAAGGAACTCAGATGCTAACTTCTAGGAGAAGCTATATCTCACCCCAGACCTTCAGATGAGCCATCAGCTGGGGGCTCCTGTTGTCTGCTAGGACACTGCTCTATACAGCTGTGCCTTTGCAAATCTTGCATCCTTGAGGATGTTCACTTTCAGAAGGTGCTCCTATATTGACAACACAGGGAATGGGCCTGCTGATCATGTGGTTCACCAGGACAGCCAAAAAAACCATCACAAGGTAAACTACAGCACAAAGTCTCCTTGCCGACTCTGTGACCACAGGGACTGCAAGCAAGGAAACACATTCAGATTCAAATCACAATATGTAAAAGTCTCACTAATTTAGACCCAAGAGACTTCAGAAGAGGGCAGATTTTGGTGCTCTGTGAGAAAGCAGCTTCTGCATATAAAGTCACTGGAAAATGTCCAGTAAGGCTACATATACTGTGTCCCTCAAAATACACTTCTTTTTGACTGGGGAATAGTTGCTATTATTCATTAACTGCATGTCTCATAGCAGAATAAGACGGCTTGGTAAAAACAGCACAAATAAATACTATTGGCATTGTTTTAAAGAGACCTCCAATCCAGCCTTTGTACAGATGAGTGAGCAAAACTGGGCAGGTCTGCATGGGCACTCTGGCTATTTTCTTGTATCCCTGAGGAAATCAACATTTCTCTGTTGGTGGAAGGGATGAGAGCCCGTGCATTCCCCACCACTCAGACTTCCCATGGGCTTTCAGACCAGGTCCTCACCCACCACCATGGCAGCAATGCTGTGGAGCAGTGTCTCGTGTGAGCAAGATGACCCAAAAGTGAGGGGGATTGAAGAGTGGGGAAGGACTAATGCAAAAGAAAGTATCATGGCATTTCCAGAACTTGTCACGGAGGATCAGGGCAGCTGGGTAGCCTTGGAGACAGAAATTGAAGGTGTGTTACGGGGATTTACATGCTGGTTTTGGAAGCCTTGTTTCAATTTAAGATGATTAGCAATATCTGTGAAAGCCCTCAGGAAACTGGCACCTTTACATTTTTATAAAGGCATCAGACAAGGCATAGCCCCTTTCTTTAGCAGGAATTCCCTAGCCAGTGGCTGGAGAGATATGTTGCTTTTCTCTTTGCTGAGACTAGGCAGCTGCTGTGCTCGCTAGATTATAACCCAGGCTGCATGGGAAGATTTGATTTAAGGCAAGCCTAGCTGATGACTCTCTGCATGTAAAACTTCCAAACAAGGAGGAGGGAGCAGCTGCAATTACAGTTTTCAATTGGGAAGTGAGAAAATAGGGATAATTTCCGTTTCTACAGCAATGTGAATAATTATGAAAAAGAAAATGGTTGACTGGCAGCTAGAAGCCTTGCTCCTACTACGTAGAGCAATGGGCCAGTAAAAGCAGCACAGATTAAATCCCTGGATGGAGGGGTCCACTTCTAAATGTTAAATCTCCTTTCTCCATTCTCATGTTTGTTTTTCATGCTCACTTACTTGGAATTTACTTTTTTTCCCCCCCCAGAAAACACTGTGGTTTACAAGATTTGCACGTGGATCTCTCTTCTGTAATTCCATGTTGCCTCTGCTTACATCTCAACAGCCGATCGAACAAGACTGCAAGCCATTCAGGCACTAAGCCTCTATAAAACCCTGCATCCGTTTCTAGATTAAAAGCAACAATGTTCATTCTCAAGAACATTTGAAAACCAGCTATATATAGCAGGCGATGGGCATTCCCGATGAAGTTGTTTTCATACAGAGCTAGTTTTCTGGTGCTGTCTCAGACAGGGACTCCTAGCAAATTTCATATATCCGGAGACTGACAAATCCATGGCAGGAGCCTTCTGATATGCTAATAAAATGCTAAGCCAATTCTGGCATATGAATCTGGACTTAGTTATCTGAACGTTGCCAATGCTTCTGCTGCCACCTAAAAGAAGGTGGTGCCCCATGTGAGTAACACCAGCTCAGCTGAGCTACCTGACCACTGCAGAACAAGAAGTCCAGTGGTGCTCAGCTGGTCTAACTGAAAATCCACTGAAATCCACTTAGCTACCAACACTGAAAATCCACAGGATCTGAATTAGAATGATCAAGCAGTCAACTTTAAAACATCAGTACAATCTGCTACTGAGCCCATGGACTCTCAGAAATAATGAGCATTAAAGAAAAAAACACTCTTCAGAAAGGAAGGTCTCACTGATATCTTACACAGCAGGTAATGCCTTTTGCATTTCTTGTTGAGTTTCTGTAGCCGGTCTTCTCCGACTGCTCCCGTCAGCACATGTTGGAGCATATCTCATGCCTATTCAAACAAACAAAAGATGTCTCATCTTTCACTTTCTCCTTCCTCCATACTGCAGGGAATTACTGCTCTTCTACATTCTGCTTCTCATGTGGAGAGAGTAATTTTTAATTTTTTATTGCAGTAAAAATAATACAAAGCTTCATGAATGAAGCTGGCAAAATACAGAATAGGGCTTTACTCTTCATGCACAAAGATAAAATGGTAACATAATATTTAATCAGGGAGTGAAAGAAAGAGAAGTGAGTTCATTAACTTTTCCCTTGAGTGAAAACTCCTGTTTTCATTCTTCTTTTATTTTTATTCAAATAATTTGCAAGAGAACACCATCCATATGCAAATGTGTATGTGTTCTCAGAATACAGCTTTCTTTTATATAGATGATCATGAACTCACTCCAATAAAGGAAAAGAGTCAGGATTTTTCCATATAAATAATTGGCTGGGCAGCCAGCAGTAAAAGCTCTATTAACCTCCAATTATCTCTTCCACATTCCTGAGAGCTGGTATACTTCAGTGGACAGTGTTTTGCAGCACTGGACATCACAGATCCAAATCGCTTTTACCCAGGTTTAATTCCCCCCCCCCCCATTCGCTAGGGAGGGCCAAGGAGGAAAAAAAACCTTTTGCATTTAATTCTCCATGCAGCAGGATTCATGGTCTTGAGAGCTTTGGAGGCTCCATATTGGCTCTGTGAAGACCCATGTCTCCACTTCTGGATGCCAGCAGGAGCTTTGGATTCTGCCTGGAGTGCGCTCAGAGGCAGGGCTGCCTGTGACACAGAAGGACAGGAGAAGGACAAACAGGCTTTGATTTTGAATGATGGGCAACCATCATTCAAAAGATGACATTTTAATTGTGCCCTCATGCACCAGGGACCTGGAAATGGGAATGTGATTAGTTTTACAACCAGGGGCCAACATCAGGGGAAAGGCTCAGGGTGACAGCTTCCAGCCACAGTTTGGGGGAACTCTGAGCCTTGGCACAATTGCTCACCTCTACCCCCCTGACCTATTTCACAACCACTGGTTACCAGCTTCCTGACTTGGATCAGGCATCAGCTCTGACTTTCGTTAGGCATCCTCATTATGGGGAGAAATGCTCCTGTCAAGCAGGCATCCCAGTCAAAAGAAGGCGCGCAAGAAGGAGCAGCGAAGTTTAGCAATAGGGGTGCCTGTCCAGAGGCACTGATCTGGACCGTCCCACTGAGCTCCACCCTGACAGTTTCCCCGGCCGGGCTCTGATGGCAGCACGCTCCAGCCCTAAAGCACAGAGCACAATGACAGCACCAAAATAACTCAAGACTTAATAAGTCCTGAAGGTATGCTACTTTTAGAGGAGCCTGTTTGGTGTCTCTTCCCAATGATCCCTTTTATGGGTGTTGCCTCCAGATACACCCACTTGGAAAGCAGTTTGGCTGAGCAAAAGTTTTTAAAACGGATGCAAAACTGACCATCAAAATAACCTAAGCAATTCCCACACCCTCTCTGTGACATAAAAACGTACTTGTCTCCCATCACCTGTACCTGTTATTTCTGGATTCTTCCTGCTGTTGTTTCCTTTTTAGATAACCACGTTATCAGAAGCCACTAATTTATGAGGAGCAGACGAAAAACAGGAGAGCTAGTCCCTTCCTTGAAGACATTACTTCTGTCAGATTAGTATGTGAAAAAAACCCAGGAACTTCTCAATGAATCTTTCTGGAATATTTCCTAAGCAGCTGCTGATTCTTTCTGAGTAATAACAGAAAAGAAATCTGAGAGGAGAAACTGCAGCTGCTGCCACAACAGAGAGAGCTTATTATGACACATTGTACTCTTTTGTTTTTTCACTTCATTTGTTTGGGTTTTGTTGGGATTTTTATTTTTGCTGGAGTGATAAATTACTATGGAAAATCCACACCAGGAAATTGATATATACCCCTACCGACAGGCAGGTTCCCATATAACTGCAGATGATGTCAGCTATTTTGGTTAGTAACGATTTTGTCCCCTGTGGCGTTTCCATTCCCTTGCTACAGGACTCAAATTTTGCGCTGGAGGCACTGAGCTGGGACCTGAGTGATTTGCCACCAGTGCCTGCCTCTTTCCAGCATGTGCTGGCTCAAGTTACCTCCATTTACAGTGCCACAGTGCACCATAATGATAGGTATCTTCTTATCTGCCTCCATGTTTAATGTGTTGCCATACTAAACCTTTCTGAGAAAGGATCATATGTGCATTGGATTTTTAGGTCCTGTTATAATACAATAACTGATAACAAGGAACACCATCTGCAGTAAAATACTATTCCCAAGGCTGCACTTAAGGCAACCTTTCAGTCCTTAATTACCCGACACAGAATCAGAGAGGAAAGAAAGAAAACCCAGGAAAAACGTAGCTCCAGGCATTTGCTCCCAACAGTCCCTGAGGAGGAAACCCAAGCTGCCAGCCCAGAGTCCACCACCGCACAGCTCTCCTCCTGCTTGGAAAACATGGGGGTCTTAGGCTTGTCTTATACCCGGGGCCAGTAGATTAAAACCCAAGAGATTATGAAATGCGATATTCTCAGGGCAGACCTAGCCCAGCACTACCAAGAAAGGAAATTCAGAAAAGCTCAGCTTTTTGAAAAGAATCACCAAAACTTTTTGAGTTTCACAAAATGCTACTTTATATTTGCAATACGAAGCCATGTGACACTGAGGCCAAGAACCCAAATGAGGGCGAATACCTCATATTGTCATATAGATGCACGTCAGGTGGCTACGGGCATGCTACATGAAAGTGAAGAAACTTCTACTCACCAGCAAGCCTTGCTGAAGCACCTCTGACATCCTCCAACCTCCCCCTTCACTGCCAAGCACCTAAATAAAATAAAATAAAATAAATGCTACCATTGAGCAAGTAGGTTATTTACCCCTTTAGATAGTCCGTGCCCTGCTCTGGAGGCTGCACTCTCTTTTCTCCAACATATAGTTCACTTGCTGTGCAAGTTCAGTTAGGCATTTGTCAAGTCCTTTCCAAATCTGGAAACACTGGTGTGTCACGGAAATATTTCTTTGTTCAGGGGTTACTGGGTGGATTAATTGCAGTAGCTCCGCAAAGGACAACTTAATTTGCATTAGGAACTCACCTGCTTCTCGGAGCAGCTACCATGTATGTGTTGGGAAGGATGGATGGGAAATCGGGAGGTTGAAGTAATTTTTACTCTTCATGTCTCTTGACATGTCTTAAGCAACTTGCCTAAATGGCTGGCAAGCATTTGCCACAGTGTAGCTAAATGTATTATGAAAGCAAGTCAACAGAGAACCTCAGGCTGGTTTGGGGATTTTTTTAAACTTTCTCGAGCAATCAGCTAAACCATATCCTCCTAAGCAGCTGAGTCCCTAAATTATTTGTTGATCTAAAAAAAATGTAGTTTTAACCAGCAATGTGACTTTGCAAACAGTCCATTGTATGTCTTGGAATCAAAACTGCTCTGTGACACAGACATGTTTTATTATTGATTCAACAAGTTTCAATTCCATATGGCTTCAGTTACAGAAAAACTAGCTGGAGCCTTTTCTTTCTTGCACAAAAGCATCGTCAGCTAAACTCCAATAACAGAAGCTTTATTTCAGGCATGTGCAAGGGGTGGAAAGAGCCTAATTGAATCTGATTTGATAGTTTGGCAGTTTTAAAAATTAGTGTGGATTGTGATTTCTTCTAGAAGAAGGGGGGAAAAAAAAAGAAAAGAGGCCAGATTCTGAGCTGGTGCCTGTGTTGATGACCTGGTCCCATTTTACAGCTAGGAAAATAGTAATCCTAGAAGGGTGACTCCGTAGGAAGGTGAGAGGATGCTGTGTGGGTAAGTGGTGAGAGTTATGGACCAGCACGCAACTCCTCTACAGATCAGAAGTGAATGGGAATACTGCAGCACAGGGGTTTTGATAAATCCGTGCTCCTGATTTTGGCAGCCATGGACTTTCAGTTCTGCTGGCTCTGACACCCATGATCTTCTCAGGGAGGTAAAGGATCCCTTAATAGACTTCTGGATGGGATTACAGCAATTCAGTCTTCATCCTGCAGCTTGTGGTCCTCAGCCAGTGCCCACTCAAGTCAACAGGAATCTTTTTGTTGCCTTCAAAGCATGCTGACTAGACACTAATTTATCATTAGGTCCTTTGAGTGTAACTAAAGCCATATGGTGTAGAAATGGAGGGTAGACACTGTTCCTTGGATGAAGCATTTTTCTGTCATTGCTTGGTTAGTAGGACTGATGATGGTAATAATACCAGTAACAGAAACATCCATCTTGCCTGTGCTGTGAGCCTACCAGTGGCTTCCAGGTGTTGGGTGATTTAAGGAATCATGGCCTTGCCTTAGTCCCAGCTTCACAAAAATTCACAAGGTGAGACGTGTAAACCTTCCCTGCCTTTGGCATCCCTTCACTTAATTGCACTGTCCTCTTCTTTTCGCTAGATTGTCTCACTGTTGCTTGAGCCCTGGCTGTAAAGCAGAACATTTCAAAAAGCTTGGTGCTAGAAGCCACTTTTGCTGAGACGTGACATCATTTGTCAGGGAGGCAGTGGGGTCCTGAGGAAGGGAACTGGGACCCAGTTCACTCTGAGAGTCAAACAAAATCTTTCTGTGGTGGGAAACAAGGTCTGAGAAGCTCCTGCCTACAAGGTCAGTGTCTGCAGGGTTTCACTCCAGCTCTTTCCCTGATGACCCTTACTGCTTTCGACAAGTCACCAGGCAATCACAGATCAAAATCACAAGTGTAGCCCCAACTCCAGCTGGCAGTGCCTTAACTGAGACTGGCAGCAGCTGATTCGCAAACCAGCAAAAAGGTATAAGAACCTCACTAACGTATTGCTGGGAGGGATGGGGCTGTGCCTGTGGCTCTGGCCAGCCATGAAGCATTGCAGCTGTACTGTGTGCAGAGCCAAGCGTGGAGAGACTCACGGCTGAGTCCTGCTTTCAGGTCCTCCTCCAGTACAAAGGACTGTGGCAGCTCCTGTCACTGAAGAAGTGTCACTGTCCTGCTTTTCTCCATCAGCCTGTGGGATGGGGTGACAGCAAATCTATGCATCCTGCCTCTTGCTGTCTCATGGCAGAGGCTGCAAGATGCTATTCCCACTCCTGGGGACTGAGCAGGGTGCCCATTTCCGTGGAAGGACTGCTAATGGGTCCTGTGCTGCACTATGTTCATCGCAGGGACTAAATGGTTAGTTATCGCACAGTGCATACACATTCAGAGACAAGCTAAAAATGGACTGGATGTGTTTGCTGCATCTTTTTTAGCTAGAACTGCCTGGGTACAGTAAAATGTGATAGGCTGTTCCAGTTGCTCAAACTTGTAGCTGCATTTAATCAGCCCAGATGCCAAGATCTCTGCTAAAGGAAACCCTTTTGGAAGCCATCGAGATGGGCTTTTCTTTATGAAATCTCATTACTGTCATAGGTGGTAGCAGTGTCTATTATGCAGGTTGGCATTATATTCAGTTTCTTCTAATGCTGCCTGACTTTAACTGGCTGGGCTGACGTCTTCTGTGAGAGGTCTTGCCTCAGGCTGATGGATTCCTCAGCCTTTTGTACTACATGCTATTCAAATCTGGTTACTCTGGCCCTATTAATTTCCTCTTAGGTTCTTCTGCAACACCATTATAATGCTGAAGTGCTTACAGCAACTCCTGCTTTTATTATCACCAGCTCACCACCTGATGGGAAGAGGCAGTCATTTCCGATACCTCTTTGAGCTGCCTAGGGTCTGCCTACCCAGGGACCAGCACGTTAGCATAGTGCACATAGGTTCAGAGCAGGACTCTCACTGATCTCTGTAACTGCAGCGATCAGCACCCCTAGGATTTCCAGACGGGCAGTGGGCAATGAGAGCGCACAGAGGCAGTGAATACCTGTGAACACCTGGTTGAAGTGATGTCCGTGATATCCCGCAGGTACACGGCAGTGCAGGCAGGCAGAAAGTCCAGCTCTCTGGGAGAGCACTCCAGTGTCTTCCCAGTGAGATACTGTCTTCCTTCAGCCTCCACTTCAACAGCTACACACCTTCCAGCTTCTCCAACGAAAGGAGTATACGTCAACTGCCAATAGCCTCCTCTGTCCTGATGTTTTGCTGTTCAGCCCTCTGCAGCTGCAGTCTGTGCACTAAGAGAGGCAAGGCTCCAGGGGCTAAAACAGCAGGCGTGTTAGACACTCATGGAGCCCAAAATAAGATTGCACAAGGCAACCATTATTCTGGCTCTTCTCCGTTGCCTTCCTGCTTGTGGAGGGCTTGCTTTCGCAATCTTTAGCATTGTTCTTTTAACAGCGGTGGTGGTGGGGGGGGGGTAGGGGTGTGCAAAAGACATCTAAACAGAAGCTGGCCATCTTTTGTAAAGATTTCTCAGTGGTAGCTCTGGGCCAGATGCCAGGATAAAGCCCAAGAAACAGGTACCATTATCCTTGGGAAGCCTGTCCCTCCTTGGGAAACCAGGGTGGTGGAAATCTCAGCTCTGCTTCCTGTGAAACTCCAGCTGAGATCAGGCTGCCAGACCCCAGGCCCCTGGGAGAGGTGCTCGTATTTTAGAGCTGCCTGAAGCATTCCTCGGATGTGTGCCGTGGGTCTCCTCAGGGTCCTGGCCACACCAATGATGACCCACTCAGAGGAACCACAGATCTCACCTGGAGCCAGTGTGTCTTCCTGCGTGGAAATCAGCTGTAGGGAGGTAGGGACCAGTAATCTCTTCTTACTGAGAAGCTGAGACATGGCCAGGATGCGCACCTAAATTCAGGTGCCAAAAAGACCTTAGGCTGAGATAATACAGATGTAGCTTCTGGTACCAGAGATCACATGCCCAAGAGCATACTATTTATCCATCCTGGCATCAGGTCACACTGGTTTTAGTATCTAAAACAATGTTTCAAGCCTAAATTCTTCCTGCAGCCATGAAATAACATAAATGGAGGCTCCCGGCTGAGATGCAATCTCTTCCTCCTCCTTCCGCTTGTCATGACTGGTTCTACTTTATCAAGCCTAGCACCTTCACCTTCCACTCAGAAATGCCAGTCGGGATTTTACGCTTATAAAAAGGCATCAAAGCAGATCTTACAGTCTATCGAAGCATGTGGTGCTCTTTATCCTATGAGCCCATCTTCATTGCCACACTGAACAAAATGGGCAATTCTCCTTCTGCAAACCAACTATTCAGACCTCAAACAGTTTTGGGGTTTTTTTTCTTTTTTTCCTGAGCTGCAGTTATTACAAGCTCTGTCTTTTACAGGCATGTTGTTGTGCTGGATCAGAAATAGCGATGCCTGGCCACTGAAGGTTGAGCCCTGTGTTTTGCTAACACTTTGGAAGATGATGCCATCTGTGACATGATTCAGATCAGTGGTTTACTGAAATTCTGTTGGCAGGGAGTTACTCACCAGATTAATGTTTCAGAAGTTCTTGTGCTTCCAAAACAATGCTTTGCCTTTCCTCTGTCTCTGCTTTTTTCTTTCACATCTCTATAGGCAGGCCCTGTCAGATATCACGGGTGCCTCGTTAGCATGTCTGGATGAGGCAGGAAATACATTCTTTCCCAGCAAAAAACCATGATGCACAGCTTGAAAGGGTGCACAGAAATCCTGCCCCTCTGATGCTTTGAGCAGGGCAGCAAGGTACCACCACAGCCTGGATCACAGGCACACAGCGAGCATCCTCTCAGACACCACATCCCCATGGCATCCCAACACAGAGGGGATTCTCAGAGCACATGCAGAACACAGTGTGGAAATAAAATGTGGTTCTTTCGTGAGAACCGAATTTTGTCCATCTGAAGACCACCGTGGCAAATTGACATGTGCCTCTGGGATGTGCCCTATTTGCGTAACTGAGAACAAATTGAAACCACCTTTGATTTTAATACCATGCCAGTACTGCAGCTCCCTACACGCATCAGCCTTTTCTGGTTTACAGGCAGCCAAACTAACCTCAATACTCATTTGCAGAGATGGACTTTGCAGAGGTGCCCTCAGGGCAGGAAGTCCCATTGCTTTAGGTGTTGCTCAAGCACCTACAAAGCCAGTAAAGAGCTCACAGCCCTATGAAACGCCTCACAAACCTATACCAGACAATTTAGACATGGGAAATAAAATTCTGCAGTACTGTTGTGTGCACCTCTCCCCAGCTGTTTTCTGAAATACATTTTTCCATAAAATAGCTCTTGCGGTGGCAATTTTCTTCAGCACGCAAAGGTGTCTCCTTACAAAGCACCAGCGGTGTCAGACACTCTGAAGAGTTACTACAGCATCTTAAGGTCAGGGGGGTTACTTTGAATTACATCAGACCTTCTCTGGGTAAAACAATCTCCACATAGCATTATTTGTAATTGAGAAAGAGAGGTTAGGATAAATGAATTCTCATCACCATCGCAGATCTTCATAAGCTGCCCACTGCCACAGTAATTGAGCGCAACAATTAAGCAATAAAGACAGATGTTTCTGAAGTATTTTGAACATCATAAAAATAGTTTTAATGGTTAAAACCCAAAGCGCTGGGAGCCGTCACTGTGACAGCTCTGTAGATGAGAGCTGCGCCCCAGCAGCAAGATGCAGTAAATTCACTCACAGCAATGGTGGATCACTTTGGAAAAAACAGTTAGGTAAAACAGAACATTTTCATACCTGTACATTTCTGGTTTGCTGTTGACTGGACAGTGTGTCTGATCACTTCGTGCAGCAGAGTGACAAATAACTTTAAAAATTATTTCCTTGAAACGGTTTGGAAATATACCTGTTCTTGCCATATATTTCATCTGGGAGGCAATTTTCCCCTGCCCTTCTCCACATCAGCCTGGAGTTTCTGTTAGAAAGATGTGGTAATACAGAGAGACATCAGCATCATTCACTGAATGAAAATACTGAAACAGCAAACAGTTTCTAAAAATAAAAATATAGTGAATATGTCTTTAGGTCTCTAAGGCATTATACGGTGACTAATCAGAGCAGTTTTCCTACGAAAAAGGGACAGAAGCAGTAGAGATGGAATCAAATTTAATAGTACAAAATGCGAGGTCGTGCCCTGAGGGAGTAATAACGAGAATTTCTGCTACCAGCTGGGAGCTCATCAGTTGGAAGTGACAGAGGAGGAGAAAGACCTGAGCGTACTAGCCGATCAAATGTCTGTAAGCTGGCAATAGTGTGCAGATGTGAGAAAGACAAATGTGAACCTAAGATGTCAGATGAGGGATTTCTAATAGAACTAGCAAGATAGTAATGCCATCGCAGAAGTACAGTATATTGGCTGTCCGCATAAAAGATTAATTAATTTAAAATTGTCTTTTCTGTGCCTTTCTTTCTTAGGATGACCAGGGGAGGAGAGAGCTTTCTTCCACAAGAAGAGACTAAATGCGATTGGTTTCTTGAGTCTAGCAAAATGCAGGCTGGGAAGAGATATATTTGTTGCTTACAAATACCCTGGAGGGAAGTACCAGGAAGAGAGAAGAGCTATTTGAATGAAAGGGCAGTGCTGGCACAAGAACAAGTGCCTATAAATTTGCCAGGAATACATTTCAGCTGGAAATTAGAAGGTCCTGACTGTCCAAGAAGTGCATTTCTGGGGTTGACTTCCAGGAGGTTTTATCGGGACAAAAATCCCAACTTGTTTAATGCATTGGTGAGGCAGTTCTTCCCAGATACCATAGCTACCCCAAACAGCAGAGATTGGGCAATATGGTACAGAAGGTCCCCCTCGGTCCTCTTTTCCACCATCTTCATGTGCCTATCTCATTCAACAACCTAAGGTTTTGCACCAATGGTATTCGGTCACCTTTGAACTGTCAAAGCTATCTGGTTTCTTTGTTTTGCTGACTAGAAGAAGAACACAGCCAAGGCCTGGTGCTGTCCCCTGGCTACTTTCTGGCCCGTTTTGTTGTGGAAACTTGTGAGGACAATCCCAAGCCTGTTTCTAATGGACACATGCCACATGAGTCAGACTATCCACCATGTCTATGGGGGAATAGGCCAAAGGCTCCAAGCTGCCTGTTGCACTGAGATCAGCTCTGCTCCTGCCCAGGGTGGAGGAAGATCACTTACTATCCAACTGTTACTGTCAATGTACATAGAGACCACACTCCTGCAGTGCGAGGCGCTGCACGACCACATCATAAATGGCTCTCCCTGTTGAAGAGCTAGAGATGAAGCTTGGGACAAAGGCATGAAGAAGGGTGGAAATCTATGATTTGCGAGTGCCAGGTATATGATGAGCAGCAGCTCAGGGCAGCTTGCTTGCCAACTGCCTGGCAATTCATGCAGCAGTCACTCTTGTAAAGTCATCTGAAATCCTGAAGAAGCCCAGCCCAGCAGCAAAAATTAAGGTGAACAGGTATGGCAGAGAATCAGGTAGTAGGGACTGGGTGAAGTTAAGCACATGGCATTGGAGTCCTCACTTGAGACAATTTAAATGGTATCATTGGTATAACCGAAAGCTGGGAACCTCAGCGTCAGCCTGGTGGAGGTTTGTTAGATGGCTCTTAAGATCAGTATGCCCTGACTACCCCCGTGGTGCAGGGAAGTTTGTCCTTCCTCTGCCTGTAACAGGAGACTCTGGAAATTGACAGATGATCTCAGAAAGCGTCTAGATGCAAAGCATTAGATAAGGAAACATTTTAACTATGTTTCTTTGCTTTCAGACCTTAATATATCAGCACTGACCTTTGTTTTCTTTAACCTTCTTCTCCCTGGCATATGGTGGCCATCAGGTTGCAGTACCATTACGGTGGTTGTTCTTTTCATGTAACACTGTAACCTTACGCAGCAATTTGTCACTGCAGATAAAACATCTTTGCTGTCCCAGGCGGCATGCAAGCTAAAACAGGCATGGCATGCAAATTCAACTGAAAGTTAAGAGTTCAAGCGCAGAGGAGTCTGGAGGAGAGGAAGGAAGCGGGGAGTGCTTCAGGAGGACAGTTTTGCAGAGGACTGCCAAGGAAGAGGAATAGTGCCTGCACAGGCGAGAGCAGGGAGGGCTGTCCAGGCACAAGAAATGCAGCACAGAAGGGCGAGCACAGTGGGAGCAAGGGATGCAAAGAGGGATACGGAGAAAGCCTAGAGAAATGCAGGGGAAGGAGGTTGGAGGGGGGAATCAGAGAGAGCTAACAACACTGCATATGCACTGCAGGGCTCTGAAAGGAGGAGAAGGAGCCCAAGGGCACTGTAGATAACACAGAACGGCTGCTACATCCCACCCCAGAGCCTCCCCTTCATTGCTGGTCAAACAGTCATATGTGCACCCAGATCTACAAAGCACTTGGAAATGCTTCAAGGTGAAAGGCACCGATAAAAGGACTTATTATTGTTGACATTAAGAAGCTGTGGAATTCTTCACTTGGAAATGCACCTGGGTTTTGTCTCTTTGCAGCACAGATGTTATTCAACTGCAAATCTGCATGGGAGTTTAAGTGCGTATCTTGGTATTTAATTTGGCCAGCTGGTTTGGGTTCCCAGCAGCAGGGTCCTTCCTGTGTGTTTGGACAGTACACACATAAAGCCCTTACTCTTAGTACAGCAACTGAATGTATATGTTTAGTTCAGTTTTGTGTTCCAAGCACTGAGCAAACCCTCAACAAATGCTGTCTTCAAAAATTGGCCGCACACCCACACCAGTCAAACTTTCCATGGAGTCAGAACCTCAGAAATCCCTCACTAAGAAGGAAACATTGGCCTGGTCTGAATTCATTTAAGGAGAGGAGGGAAGAAAGAAAACACATTCATCAAGTTTTGTCTAGTCTAATGATAGTGGCCTGAAACTCAACCTTCTACTTTTGTCAGATTTTATACCCTTGCTGACCAGCTACATCTTACTCCTAAGCCCTACATGGAAGCAAACTTGGAAGACTAGAAGAAATGATACTCTTACTCCATCTTTTCGGGTATAAATGCATCCTCCTGTAGTGAGCTCCCTGTGCTCAGTGCCCCTGAGGAATTGGGGTTTCTGGGGGACCCAATTTGTGAAACAAACAGGGATGGGGCAGCCCTTCTTCTCAGCAGGGCCTTGGGTAGCACAAAGCATCTGTCTCCCCCCCTCTCCTCCCATGAGAAGGGAATTCATCAGAGAAGTTGTGCCGCCCTGCAGCAGAGCAGGCGATGAAGAGAGAGGCAGGCAGAGCGTGCTGAGCGAGGCACGTTCAGGACATGGGTGCAGGAGCAGGGAGGGAGCCATGGGGCAACAGTGAAAGCAGGTAGCTGGCCATGCGTGGCCTCTTGCACCCAACGAGCCTCGAACAACGAGCCCTGAACAGCCTGATGAGCACAGCGGGAGCTTGGGCTGCTCCGTCCCTCTACTGCTCTTGTTGACTCCACGCTGATTGGGAGATACTTGAAGTTACCTTTAGGCTGGGGATAAGAGAAGAGGACTGTACCAATGCCTTGTTGTTGATGCTGTCTACTGGGGAGCCCACTGTGCCCTTGGAGAAGCCTCAGGTCTCCAGGGAAGGCAGGTTTTTGCTGTAAAGGGGCTGTGTCAGGGGACAGAGCAGGGCTTTGTTTTCAGGCAGGCTACATTTGAATGATGCAGCACAGAGCAGATGTCCAAGAAACAGCCAAGAGGTGGGACCGAGGCAAGGCGCAGAGAATGAGTCACCAACAGCTAAAGCCAAGCAAGGGCTGAACATTGAAACAAATCGTATAAAGCAAGAACAGGGCCAGAGCAGAGTGGGAAAGAGAAGAAGTCATCCCAGCAGGGAAACAACTGGAGAGACAGAAAGAGAAGGGTGAACAAGACCAGAAAACTGCAGGAGAGCAGGACATAAGAATGACCACGCTTCACCAGACTGGTGTGCATCCAGCCTGGTATGCCGTCTGTAGCAGCAGCCAGGAGCAGATGTTTAAGGAAAAAGCTCAGAAAAGCCAGGACAGGCATAGAACGTGACTTTCCCCAGAGGACCCTCCCGGCCTCTGGCAGTCCATGGTGTAGCAACTCCTTGAGCCAGGGGCTGCGCCTGCAACTTTAATAGCCTTCAGGGACCTTTTCTCCTCTGAACCTTTGCAAAACTCTCTGTGCTTTTGGCCTCCATCCCACCTGGCAGCAGTGAGCTCCACAGTCTGAGGGCATGCAGGGGGAAAACACTGGGGACAGAGGGATGGAGGAAAGCTGCTGAGAAGTGAGGGAGGATGGAGGAGATCCTTCTGGGAAGGGACCCATTGCATCAGGCAGCCCAGCCGTTAACACAGCGCTCCTAAAATGGCAAATCGAGGTCACATCACCATGGTGCGCTCCCAAGCTCTCATGCCAGCCCCTTGGATGGTCCAAGCTATTAGCAGTGCATTCGAATGGACTGCCCCAAGCATATCACTGTCAAAAGAAAAACTATTTCTGAGGAAGAAAATGCCCAAACCAATGACTTCCAGCACCAAGAAGTTTCTTTCTCCTCCAGAGGCACGAGGAGCCTGCAGTCCCCACAAGGCCAGTCCTTGTCTCAGAGAAGAGCTCCAGGCACTTGAGCAGCCTGCACTGGAGCTCCTTTCTGGTCACCTCTGTGCTAATCAGGCATAAACCTGCCCTGGAAGCAGCAAGAGGAGAAGAGAAAGGCTTTTTTTTTTCCTCCAGGAAAGGGGCAGCAAACGAAGATATTCTGCCCATTAAAAGAGATAGGGAGAGAGGAGGGGGCAGGATTTGAGTTACAAAAGAAACCGGCACATTACAGTGAGGGAGGCTGCAAGGTACAAGGCCACAGAGCAAAAGAAAAAAAAAAAAAGGCATTCAAAGACTTTACAGCATCCATCAAAGCGATAACATTATTGCACGGTACGTTTATAGCTCCCTTGCAACCGTGGCAGCAGCTTTTCAGTGGGGCTGGGCTTAAAATGAGACCAGAGCCAGTTCTCTGCCGCTCCAGCACCAGCAGACAGGCCTTTTTTTTCCCCATGCACAGGCATTTCCCAGCCCCTAGCAGTGACTCCGAAATTCATTTCACCCTTTAATTGGATTTCATGGAGGAGCGTGAGGCACAGAGCGGGGACGGCCAGGGCTGTAGGGGTCCCTGGCACCCATTGGGGCGGCCACGGCACTGCGGATGAGGAGGGTTGGGATGGGGTTGCTGTGGCAGGGTGCTGCCTCGTGCACCCACCAACTCACCCACTCACACTCCGCAGGCTCAGTGGCTCCGCTGGCAGGGAGAGCAGCAAATGCCCTATTTCTGGTGTCAAATTTCAGCAAGCGCGAGTCACTTCCATTTCATTGCACTCAAAAATGGCTGGGCTTAACTAGGTCACATTTCCTAGCTGTATCAGAGGCGAAGGCTTGTCTTGCTTGAGTGATTTAACCACCCTAGAAGAATTTTACGAAGCGGTGCAGTGAGCGCCCATGATGAGTGATGACTCCCCTTGCCTTAGTCTGGAGGAGTGAAAAAGACCTGCGCAAGGGACCAAATGCTGTTTACAGCCCCACTGCTTTAAGCTCCTAGGTGAGAAGCAGCTCTTCTTCAGTGTTAGGGACATATGCATCTCTGAGATGAGCTATTTCCAACTCACGTTTTTTCTCCATTAGCTGCCAGGGCTCAACCTTTGTACACAGCGTTTACCTTGCAGCCATCTGCACCAGACAGCAAAAGCTCCACACAAAGAGATGCTGCCACCCCAGCGCAGGGAGAAGGCTGAACCTCAGTCCTGGGCGCCAACAGGCAGGTGGAGAGGCAAGGATTAGCAGGCATTTTGATGTAAATGCCAGGCTTCTCTGCCTCTTTCCCCCAGGTATGTTGGTAGCACAGCCCGCCACCTCAGTCCACTTTTGTGAAGAAGTCAGAGATGGTGACGGTTCCCACATGCTGGCTGATAGCCTCATGCTGCTGGGGGGGCCACTCACCTGCCCTCCCAGCTCAGCATCACCTTTGCACTGTGGCCACTAACATGCCTCAAGGAAAAGCTGCAGGGAGCTTCGAGGGCAACCCTTAAGAGCTGCACCCTGGTACCCGCCATGCCAACTCCTAACCCTGACACGAAACATGAATGTCTTTGTGATTCATCTGCACGTCCAGTCCTACCCTGAATCATGCTGGGCTCTTGGTGTGCACAATACATCTTGCACCATCTCAGTCCCCCGGCTGATGATGCACGGCTTAAAAGTGTCCATCCCTTTGCCCACGTTAGCCATTTTTTCCATCAGTGTCAATGGATGTCTCTTTGATTGTGGCTTATTTAGGAGGATAAATGGATTTGTCTTTATTTTTCAACACCTCACCACAATCCTCCTCATACAGGTGGGAACAAGACATTTGCTATTTTCAGTCTCTCTGCATCCATCATTTTCTTTGCCCGTTTTTGCTTCCCGTTCTTCATCTATGTTACTTATGCAACAAGAGGATGACTCCAGCCCATAATTCACCTGCACTGCTTAGACAGCAGAAAGGTGGTATTTTCAGCATGGTTTTTTTTTATCCTGTTCTTTATATAGCCAGCCATTTTGATCTCTTTTGAGACGGCTGCTGCAGACTGAGCAGATGTTCCCACTGAACTGTGTGCAGTGACACCCAGCCTCCCCCGCTGTCACCCAGGCAGCTGCGGTCGATTGAGAACCCGGCGAGGCAGCGGCACGAAGGCAGCCTTCTCCAACGTGTTTGTCAACAGCGAGGTTCACCTGCCCCTTCACCTACCTTGGGTAAGTACCGCCGGGTGCCTGCACAGTCTTCTTTAACCAAAATAATTTCATGCCATCTGCAAAACTTGCTGCTTCACCGCTTCCTTCACTTTTCCAAGTCATTAATAAATATTAAGCACCAGCAGCAGGCTCACAGCTCACTGCCCAGCCTGCTTTCCCCAGCCCCAGAGGGAGAGCGCATCCCCACCTCCCTTGCTCCCACCTCCCGTCCCGCCACCAGCAAGAGCCCCGGCATTGCCTCCTGTTGGCCTCCACGTCCCCACCTTGCTGCGGGGGGCTCTAGCGTGCACACCATGGCTTTGCTGGGCTGGAGGGGTGTTTTGGCCCCCGGTCAGCCAGCGTTTCTAAAAGCAGAGCGCAGGTTGCCCGACCTCAGCTGGTTCATTCGGCTCCTCCGCATTGCCAAGCACTCAATAATTCACAACGCTAAATGGCCCCTTTGGTTCAGACCGAGCTTCCCATCCCACGGGATGCCAGACACGACACTGCAAGCTCCCATTACCCCTCCTGTCCTCCAGCCAGACCAGGACTGCAGCGCGCAACAGAGGCCCCCAGACTGAGCTCCCAAAGGTCTTGAGGTGCTACCCAGCCCCCTGAGGATGCTGCTCCCCTTCCCATGGTGTGAGGAGGAAGCAGCAGGCTATGGAGGGAAGCAGTGGTCAAGTGGCCCAAAAGGACTGGCTCTGGTAGGGATTTCTGTGCTGACTTGTTGGGCACAAAAAATATGAAGCAGCCTACCCTGGCTCTTGGGGGGGCACCCGCTTTCCCTCCCCACATGCCTCCACGTACAGCCTAAGAGCAGGACGGGGTTGTTTCTTCCCATCGCCGCTCCCCTCTGGTCTCACCCCCATTTCTGCTTGTCCCCCCTTACCGCACCCAGAAACCCTCGTTCTGGGCTTGAGCCCCTTCCACCCCTTGCCTGGGGGGACTAGTGAGGGCCACGTGCATGAAGCTGCTATCTGGGGGGGCCGGCAGCCGACGCCTGGGGGCTAATGGATTTAATGCCTATGGCAGATGCTGACACACCAGCGCTTGCACAGAGAGAGACGGGGCCAGCTCAGGCTCCGCGCCCCTGCGGGGTGAGAGGAGGCAGCGTGGGGGAGATGGGCAGCATCAGAGCAAGAAGTTTGGGTGCAGCCTCAGCCCAGCAGCACTACATGGCTCTGGCAAGTTGCTCGTACCCTACGGCTTCCTCCCAGCCAGAAATCTGCCTCCCATTCTGGAGAAGGCAGCCATTCCCCTCAGTGTCCATTTCTACAGTTTTCCCTAGTTCGTGAGGAAAGGAAGGCTTGTTTTATTTTTGTCTTTAAAGATAGACAGAAGGAAAATAGGTGTTCCGTTCTGCGGGTCTCTGAAGCACTGCTGCCTACCAGAAGTAGCTGTGGACATCATGTCAGTTTGCCTAAAGAGCAGAATAACCCATGTCCTTTACCATCTCCCAGCGCTTTGACTTTTATATCCCTTGTCCACCTCATTTTCCCTGAAAGGTCTAGGAGAAGTCCTCCCAGACCACTATCAGCTGCAGGGCTCCTAAAGCCCTAGGGAAGGGCATCTTCCCCGGCTGCCTGGCCAGCCATTTCAGCAGCACGCCCTTTGCCTCTAACAAGCACCAAGGAGCTGCGATACAGGGTCTTTTGCCCCCCTCCAAGGTTTGCAGGGGGTCAGACCAGGGCTCCGCGTGCATTTTGCACAGCCCACGATACATTTAACCAGACTTGTCACTGTGCAGGGAAATCAGCCACTCATGCAGACTGCAAAGCCTTGTTCAGCTGCTCACTTTGAGAGCTTAGCCACACAAAAAAGTACCATGCACACATAGTACATGACTTTAAAGCAATCAAAATGTGCTCAAAAAGAAAGCCAACTTTGCAGGCATAAACTGAGAGAGCTCTTCGTGGCAGAGGTTACTTCCCTGACTAATTTCAGTCTTTCATTTTCCTGGGTTTTGGCCAAAAGCCTGCTAAGCACATCCCTACTTTCTTCCTAATAATTGGTTGAACCGCATTTCTTCCCATTTTCCAGAAAAAGCAACCTTTCTGCACAGACCCAGGCTGGAATAATGTCCGTTGCTTGAAAGATGAGCATTTTGAGCAACTGGGGAGCAGGGGGTTAGACAGAAAACAAGTGCCCCAGCTGCCCCTCAGCAACCCGCCACTGCCGTGCCCTGACAGCCTGCCTCTCCCACAGCAGAGCATGCAGCGAGCCTCTTACAGGGGACTTCTCTCTCTCCTTGGAAGAAGAACTGAGGATGCAAGCAATGGTAAAGCCTGGTTTCCTAAACACAGAAGGGAAACAAAGGAGAGATTTCCCATTCACTATTTTAGGGTCGTTTCCTCTAAAACTCTCTAAAGTGGTGCTACAAGCCCTGCTTTGATGTTTGCTTACATCCTCCTTTATCTGCTTCTGTGACATTTTTGTGGCTTTTCTGCACAAAATGATACAGCTCCTTCCCTCACTCACTCTGCACTAGCCTCCTGTGCTTACACTCAGTTACTCTCTTCTTTGGTCACACCTCTCCTCCCATAGCTCAAACACCTGACCCACCTTTTGTACCACTTGCAATTTGGATAGCAGCTCCTGTCATTTCAGCTAATATATTTCATAAAAGGAATGTGTTTGGGGTTTTTTATATGTATCTTGAAAGAGAGTGGCTATTAACAACAGCTCTTGCTCACCTCCCTGCTGCATCCAGTTCATTCTCGAATAGCACAACTAGCAGGACTAAAATCTATATAAAAATACTGCATGCTACTCATTCCTGAACCTTTTGTCTAAGTTTTTCTGTTGCTTTGAGGTTTTTTTTTCTAAGGCAGGGTCAGGAATGGAAGAAGAGCTTCTGAGACAGGGCTTATAGATATTGTGTTATTTGCATCATAACTACGAATCCAACAGGAGAGAGAGAGAATGAGTAAAAACTTTTTTTTTTTCCCAAATCAATTTGTAGTGCAAAGGCATTCATTATTTCAGGGTAATCTCCTTAGACTTCACTATCAAACTTTTCCTAGACACATTCCTTCCCCACTGGTTAAAGTTCATCAGATTACTACTAATCTTATCACAGACTTCATGGCACTCTTTAGAGAAAGTCATGCCCCCACCCCATAGGCCCCCCTTTTCTACTGGTGACAGGCTGATCCTGCACCCTAATACAACTGGTAATGCTTTTTCCAACATAGATTCAGATCTGATGGCACCAAACTCTTCATGGGCTCATCACAACCTGCACAGCTGTTCATGTAACAACAAAAAAAAAGAGTGACCAACCACCTCTTCAGGCAGCCAAAAGGTTTCATTTCAGTATTGTCAAAATGAAGCATTCGGAACAATTTTTCATTCCTTTCTAAGCCAAGAAGTCTCAAATCCTCATAGATGGAATAAAGAAAAGTAAATACATGGCTTTTCCTCTTTGCTTTGCCATGTTTTAAGTTAGTTCATGTTTTCTTAATTTATTGTCCCGGCAGGGTGTTGCCAGGAATTGCCAGTTGTAGCAGACTCTGCTGAGTTTCCAGAGCAGAGGAATACGGCGCTCATGACTTCCCTACCCGTGGGCTCTGCTGCAGTCCACACTGCTCCATCCAGGCAGCTGCCCAGCATTCTACAAGTGCTTCTGCCCAAAAAAGTGCCGTTCTTAATTTTCCACAGATGTCCTCTGCGTTACCAAGATCCAGCTCCTGTGCAGGGAAGCCCTTTAGCCTGTGCTGCGCTGCACGGAAAACTGTTTCCTGGGCAGGGGTCCGAGCGACGCAGGCTTCTCTCCTGCACTTTACCAACAGGTTATTTCCACCAGAATGCTAATCTAACCTAGCAGCTTTGCTGGCCTCTTCCTCGAGAAAGGACTAGGAGTTTGTCATGCAGAGCTGGCCCTGGGATGCCTGAAGCACACAGCGTTGTAGGTGCTGCCCGCAGATGCATCATACCTTGCCCAGTGCAGCAGAGTCCTCCTCTGCCCTCTCTGTAGCCCATAATCACTGAGTGCTGCTGCCAGCATCTGAATTGCAAGTTTACAGCCTGGCTAAATTGCTGTCCGCTCCCCACAGATCTCATTCAGCATTTCCGCTATCACCCTCTCACTGGATATCTGTTTCAGATTAATTGGCCCGAAGATGGGGCAGCCTGCATTTGTCTGGATTATTTCCTGCCCAAGCTGCTAACCTCGATAGATATAATTTTTTTAAAGGGAACATGTTGGCAGACCATCAGAAAGGAAAACTCCCTGACGGTGCAATTATAGTTCAATGTGTAATAGCAATCTGGGAGACGCCGGGAAAGCCCAGGCATTTTGGGCGTGTGAAATGCAACTTGCTACTACACACGGAAAAAAAATGAAAAACCCACTGGAGAGGACTTTGCAACAACCAGAGGTGAATGGACTCTATGTGAACTGATAGCTCATTTCCATCTCCACCTTTGATACCGTGGGCAGGGAAGGCTGACGAAGAGGAATGTAGGCCAGTGCAGGAAAGGTGGGGATACCTGCGGGCAGGGAGAGCCGTTCCACTTGGCAATGGGCTAAGCGAGAAAATAACACCAACTTGCCCTGATCTTCAGTTCAGTGACATTGACAGAGCGATTAATTCAAACTGATTGACCACAACTTTACACTTCACATTGCTGTCACATATGATTAAAGCTGATCAAATTGCTCACTACAGATAAATCCTCCGACAAACGCAGCCCCGTTATCTGTCCCCGAATTATCAGCCAGCAGCCTGTCTACTTACAGTTGGGATTGCTTTTTGGAGGCTGTGACAAGCGGTTTGCGTGAAGGCATTTTAACATATGGCTTAGTTGGGACCCTTTTGCTGAAAATATCCTACTCCTCACTCACAGTTTACGTTATGCCATTGGTCATGTAAGTCATCCTATATTGCTTCTAGCTAGGCGCCATGCTTCATACGCGGGAGAAACATCCTCTCCTTGTCGCGAGTTATTTGCAATCATGCTGAATTGTTCCATGAGCCTATTATGCAACTGATAGGGCTCTTCAAAACAGCTTTGAGAATAATGCCAGCCTGAGCATTCAATTATATTTATTCACATTACTCTGAAAGATAGCTTGCTTTTGTGAACATCTTTGTGGGTAGAAAATTTTTTTTCAACAGAGTGTTTGGGAATAAAATGGGTCAGAATCGCTAAGGAAGACAGGCTACATGTTTTATTCACAAGCACATTTTGTGAACGTTTATTGCTACATACGCCCAGCTCTAGTGAAGATGGACATCCCTAGTTTTCCTTCTCATTTGCCCTCCCTTGGTTCTTATTTTTGTCTCCATGTATTAACTGCAACCTATTGACATTTTCAGCTATCAACTGGAAGAATGAAAAAAAAAAAAAAAAAGTTCCTGGGAAACTATGCAAAAGAAAAAGTTTATTCCCTCTTAAACCTTTTCCTTAAATTCAATTATATTGCTCTCATCCGCAACAGGCTAATGGCCATTTACAGAGTCCATATCAGATGCAGCTGCACAGTTTCTGCTGAGTGAAAATTTCCCTGGAAATATGCCACTTCATTTACCGGCGAGTTGTTTTGCTCAGAGCATCTCAGACTTGACAGATTTTCACCAGCTACCACACAGGATTGCCAGGATGAGTCCCTGGTCCAGCAACAGTGCCGGCCCCATCCCTGCCTCTCGGCGGGGGGGCTGCAGGGATCCTCTTCCAGGCTGTCAGCCCCAGTAGCTGTGCCAGCCGTTTGGTTTCCCTGGCCAGGTAGTGGCAGCTGCGATTTCGGGGACAATTTCTTTGTGCTGCGTGCTCACACTTCCAGGTTTTCAGGCCCATACTGAAATTCTGGGAGACATGGTCTCACCCTGACCAAACACAAACACCACTGGTCACAGCGCAGCTCGGCCACCCTGCTTCTCAGGTGGCTCTGGGCACCAGGAGGACTTCTTACAAACCCTGCCACAGAAGACCAAAGAGGACCTCCTGTGTTATGTGAGCCCAGACTTTTGCTCTTGAAATGTCTTGAGCCTCAAGATGGTCACATCAGTGTGTTGGGCTCAGCAGGAGAAAACCAACCAAGAAAATATCAACCAACCCGGGGGACCGGGGGAGGAGGAGGAGAGAGAGAGAGAGAGTGTGTGTGTGTGTGTGTCAGACCCTGTCAATCAGGAAACAGACCTGAGCCGACCTCCTTCCCTAGAAACGAACACCAAGAGTGAGGGATGGAGGGAGCAAGGGATGGAGGGAGCAAGGGATGGAGGGAGCAAGGGATGGAGGGAGCAAGGGATGGAGGGAGAGGAAGAGGAGAGGGTTCTGCCTTACCCAGCTCTCTTCTCTAAAGGCTGTTCCTTTCATCTGCCTCAGAAAGGTCAGTATAGAAAAGGAAAATTATTTTTTAAGAACAGCTCCAAGATAAAGATAAGTACTGCTTTCCTTGAAGGCAAAATAAAAAGCCTTACTTTAAAAAAAAGAAGGAGGTAGAAGAGGAAAAAATAAATAAATAGTCCCTTGACTTTTACCTTATGTTACTATCTGGGGAAATATTCTTAATCTGTGGGGACTTTTTTCAATGCTGCTGCTCTTGGAGTCAGCATTTGATGTAGAGCACACACGTGCAAGGATGGCTGCATGGGGCGATACCAGTTTTCCATGCAAGCAGCAAGAAACAGACCCAGATGGCTACAGGCACGACAGGGCCAGAGAAACCATCCAACACCCCCCCAAGCGAGATTGATCTTGCCTCGGGTATGGTTGCCGCAGGGGCTGTGGGGTGGCCATTACGCAGATGGACACAGGTGGGTCACTCCACTGCTATGTCCCCATCCAGTACAGCAGGACACCCAGAGGTCCCCATGTGGTCGGGGCCACTGAACACCCCGTGCACCACGGCCTGCCATTCAAACAGGCCACCCAGCATCTCCTTTCTATCGGATGCGAGGGAAGGAGACAGGCTGGCAATGCTCCTACAACTCAAACCACAACACCCTCCTGCCGCCCTTTCTGGATGAAGGTCTGTGAGCATTTTGCAAATCTTAATACGTTGAGCAAGCCCCACAACTCTTCTCTGAGGTACTGAATTATTATTTCCATTTTACAGGCAGGGAAATGAGGACAGAGTGAGTGAGGGTGTTTGCGTGAGATCCCATATGTTCTCCATTACAAACCATTGCGCTTCCTGGCTGCAGCACAACCTGACTGAAGTGCTAAGTAACATCCAACATTTGTTCCCTTTGTACGTCCAGACCAACCAGTAGCAGGAAGCACAGTTGCAAACTCATGCAAACCTGGGAGGTCTGGGGAAGGGTTTGGGCCCCCAAGAGCACGTGCTCAGAGACTCAGAGAGCAGAAATTCCGGATGCGTTAACCTTCTGTGCAACAAGATACACCTCCTACCAAGGGTACGACAGGGCATGACAGCTTCTAGCTAGCAGGAACATCTGCTTTTTAAAAAGGCACATTTCTAAGCACCTTCCTTTCTTTCCCTGGCTGCAAAAGGGTGAGAGGAGAGGTACATAGGACACCACCAGGAGAAGGAAGCAGCAGCAGCAAGGCAAAACCACCACCTGTGTTAAGCTGCAGGACATCAAAGGTGGCCTCTTCCCACCTGTTCTGCTTCTGGGTCTACGTGTGCCTGCCCCACACACCATGTTCCTACCATCCTTTCATTGGGGGGTCAAAGCAGTGTGTAATGAAGTCCTTGTGCTTTCTTCATTGCACTGACATATAGTCACCGCAGAGGGGGAAAAGGCAATTATTTACCCGGCCGAAGCAAGGAAAGCACAACCACAACAATGGGCACAGAGCACACTGTCCGAGCCAGATACATCAGGGAATGGCGAAGGCAGCAGCATTACCCACGATGAAGTGAGGGATCGTATTTGCACCAGCATCACCACCCTTCTGGAGGGTGATGTGGGCATCCAAGAGGCTGGATGCAACCCAGCCAAGCTGAACCTCTGACTCATCTTATATTACCACAAAAGTCCCACTAAATCCCAATAAGCCAAGATTTATTTCCAAAGTTTCTCTACTCAGCAACACAATGATGCCTCATAATCTACGTACTTCATTCAGGGGTTCATTGGTGCTTGAACTAGATGACCTCCGGGGAGGGGGGGTGGGGGGGGTGTCCAGCCTAAATTAAGATTTGATCCTACAATTCTCCGATTTTGAGGGAAGAGGTCTGAGCCAAAGCACCACTCAAGCAACAACACCGCTCCTTCCAGAATAATCACTTTTATCCTCAGTGCTTCTTTGTGGGAATTGTTCTTGGTTTCAGCTTGAAAAAACAACATCCCTGTGGAGACACAGCTGCAGCTGTGTTAATATGGCTTGTCACCCAGAAACTTCTGAAGGAAAACTGGACCATTTCAACTCACTTCACAAAGAGGATGCTGCCTCGCCCTCTGCTTTGAGTCTTGAAGCCATGGCAGTGGTATGAGGGAAGGCTTTCAGTGTGAGTCCATATTACCCCCAACACACACATGGAGAGCCCAACTGGATTTCATAAGGAGGCTAAGAAGCTGTGGCCTCCCCATTAGCACCAAGAAATCACCCTGCTTAACACATGCATTTCACAGTATCTGTAGCCACATCCAGCCCAGACCCCAGAACACAGGTTATGTTTGAAATACCGTTTTCAACCTGAATCTCCTCTTCAGGATTCAAGGGAGATTTTTCTCTCCTTGGGTAGTCTGGACACTTATCTATCACACAAAGTCAGTCCAGAAGCAAATGGAGGAGCTGTGCAACAGGCAGCGCATGCCACTGCCCACTTGCTAGATTTGTGCCTTTCACTGTGAAGATAAGACTGCGGGCAACAGTAAGCTTGTGCAAAGACCCAGCTAATGGTTACAAATAGAAATACACTGCACTATCAGCCTTCCAGGGCTGTGGGGTTTCCAACATCCTTTTCACAAGAGCTGACACCTATGGCTCTTTCAGCTTGCCTTGGAGATCACTCCTCAAAACGTGGCCGAGTGCCATTCACCCACGTGAAGCCCAAGCCACTCATCTTCTCAGCCACAAGACAAATAATGTGCTCCAGCTCTGGCTTGCCTTTCTCCTCTGTGTCATCTGGGCTAACCTCTTGCCTTCCCACGCAGAGCAGCTGGCTCCATCCAGGCTCACATGTTTCCTAGGGACCTTCTGGGGGCTGCACCAATTTTCCACTAACACTGTGGGGTTTTTTTATGCCCAGAGGTCTCCAGGTCAGCGAGCTGCTGGGGGTGGGGAGCTGGAGCCATTGCTCTACACAAGATACATTTGGCTCCTGTCTTTGGTTTGGCTGGGAACCCTGTGCCAGAGGCAAATGGAGCAGCAACGCAAAACAAGCTAGAGGTGCTCCCTACCATGGCAGCAGCAGCTGCCATCCCCTGAGTGAGCAGATGAGAGAGCTCACTGAGAAATAAAAGAACTTACACAAAACCTGGCTCTGTTAGACATAACCGTCATGACGCACAACAAGGTTGCGATGAAGGGATGGAAAGAGGGAAGTGAGTGGAAGTATCACCGGCGTCACTGCTCTGAGGAGAAGACCACGTAGGACAGGCAGTACATCTGCCAGACATTGCTTCCTATCTTGCGTCTGCTCCGAACAGAAAAGAATAAATACGAAAGGGCAAAAAAAGCAAAGAGCACATCACCAGTTTAGGACTCTAAGCCCAGTGAGAGACCCAGGAGACCAAAACAGTTAAGGGAGGAAAATGGGTTCAGCATCAAAGGGGCTGCTGGCACAGCACTGCCAGGACAAGCCAGTAGAGGCCAGCTTCTCAGTGAGATATCTTTGAATGTATTTCATCCGAGTGTCTGCCACCAGTGTCACTCTCAAGGCTTTTTATAGCAAGCTGCTACCACCTTCATGGGCACCACAATGCCCGGGCATGCCTTCCCCAGTGGAGTCAAAGAGGCATCCTCATAAGCAGGGCTCCCTCCCACACTACGTTGCACCACACCACATCCCTTTCAGCTGAGTTGGCATCCATTCATTCTGCTTCAGCAGAGCCTCCCACAACACATGGATGTATTTGGAGTCAACGTAGACAGAGAAGAGGGAGATCTGCTTGGAACAACTCCTTTTGCTGGATATCACCTTAGCACCAGGACAGGATGCTGCTAGCATTCAGGTGCACAAAGGCAGAAACGGGTTTTGCACCAGGTGAATCCCACATAACCAGCACATACCTCTGAATATCACCTCTGCACCTCCTTACAGCCCCAGCCTCTCTGCCCAAGATAACGCACTCTGAGCAGCAGGAAGTTGTTACTTAAATGCAGAACACAGCTGGGAGAGCACCTGAAATCTGGCTGGGGCTAAAGCCCTTTCCCCAGAACACAGGCCCTGCCCCACTGCCGAGGCTGGCAGCCCAGTCCAGCCCAGGGGCAGCCCGCCACTAGCAAAAGCCCCAGCAAGGCTGTGTCTTGAGAGCACTGGGCAGTAGTAAGGTGCAAGAAACCTCCCCAGAAATGGCTGGAGAGCAGTGCTGTGTGTTCAGTATGGGGGTGAGGGAAGACTTACTACCTTGCCTTCCCTCATGCTGCAGTGCAGCACAGCCTGGCCATTTGCCCTTACTCCAGCAACAGGGACCCTCTACCACGAGTTGTGCTCTCCCAAAAGCTGCAAGCCTTTGCTGATGCCAGCAAGCCACCCTGAAACCCCTCCTGGTTGCCCAGGAGCTCATGTCACTCACCCCTGCCACTTGTTGCACCCCAGCTTTCTGCTGCTCCCTCAGCGCCAGCATACGAGCAACCCACCCGTCAAACGAATGGGGCAGCAGCGCATTGCCCAGGGCCAAGGAGTTGCGGGTGAGCCTAGGCAGGCTGGATACTGCCGCCCGGCCTGTCCTGGCAAGAGCAGGGTGTTTGTAGGAGTGGTTGTCAGGGTTTTTGTTATTGCAACAGCGATGGAAGAGATACTGCACCTCCCCGAGCTGGAGCCCAGTCCCTTGCCCTTGCAGCATAGACGGTCCCACTAGGGAAAAGGTTTCATCAAAATGCTGCATTTTGTACCCTTAAAATGGGGGGTGGGGGGCAGCGGACTTCACTGAGAGACCACACATGGAGCCCAATTTAACAAGCCACAGGTCACCCCAGGAAAAGGCCTTGGACAAACATGATTTCAAGTGGCTCATCTGCAGCCCCTTGCAGCTTAGCTGACAGCCTGAACAAGCAGGAGAGACAGGCATTAGGGAAAACGGACTCCGAAACAAGGGAGGAAAGAAAGACAAAAGGAGCAGAGACAGCCTAACAACAAAGGCTTGTCTGTTCCAGAGAAAGGAAAGTAAGTGTGTGCATGTGGGTCTGTGCAAAGAAAATGAGTATATTTATATGGACTATGTGTAAAAGCTGCCTGTATATAAACAGTCGGTAGTATGAATTTATTACAGAGCAGTTGATGTCTTTGTGCTTAAAAAGTGGAGATGTACACATAAGTGTGAGTTATATGTGGGTTATCTGGGAACAGCCGTAGAGCATGAAATGGTTATTGTGTGCATGTGTTGACTAACAGAGCAGGGCACTCACCTGAGGAAGGGAGTTGCAGGGAAGTGATGCACTTAGGGCATAAGTGTATACAGCAAAGCCACACAGCAGAGCACGTAAAAAGCATTTGTTGGTAGAGATTTCATGCTTGAATCTGCAAGCACCCATGAGAAGTGAGGAGGAAACAGTGCATGTTTGGGGGTTGGGGGTGAAAAGAGTGCATCTCTGCACATGCGGGAGAGGGAAAGACTGTGGGATGCTCATGCTCCCAGAAGGGAAGCGTGGCAGGGATGCTGCACTGTGACTGCATGCATCAAAATTCACTCCAAACAAACCCCAGGAGCTTTATAATCCGGCTGATATTGGTGTTGCACCCAGCTACCCCCCAGCACAGCTGAGTTCTGTACATTTCTCAGGCCTGACACCTTTAATTCAAAGTCTGATGTGCAAGATTTCTGGCTTGATGTTTTCAGCCTTCAGAAAACCAGGCTTTTCAAGGAGCAACATTCAACCAGCATTAGTGCAAAGAGGGCCAGCGTGTAGTGGTGTCCCAAAAAGACAGCCAAGCCCAGCACCGCTTTTGGCTTGACATTCTTGCTTGCTGAGGTGGGGTGGTTTTTTTCCTTCCTCCAAGCCCCACTGTGGTTTGAACACAGGTGCTGTTTTATTGAAATCTGCATGTTTCTGGGAGGTTTTCAGGAAAAAAGAAGAAAAAAAAAAAACAACAAAAAAAACCCCCAAAACAACCAGATCTGGTTTTGGCCCCTGAATTGCTGTGTGGTTACAATATACTTGCATGTGCCCGTGTGTTTTGTAGCTGAGCATATTGCTGGGTGCCAGCATGGGTATGTGTGTGGACTAGGGGACAGAATTTGGGGCAACAGGGGAAGGGAGTGGTGGCTGGATGCAGGCGGGAGAGGTGCAGTCCGCTGCTGCCTGCACACCGAGCGAGCGGGCTTTGTGCTCTCCTTTTCACGCCACAAAGCGGCAAATTCCCAAGAAGATGAAAACGGCTCTCAGGGTTTGTGCAAAGGAAAAGGGAGGGGGGGGAGAGAAGGCGGGAAAAAAAGAAGGGAGAGGGAAGAGCCCACCAGCAGACACAGCCGTGCACAAACCAGTTGTTTCCAGGTGCCCTCTTCTGGCCTTGCTGCGGTCTCTCCTCGGATCAGGCCGGCGCAGCCGGCCGGGCTTCCCCGGGGCGCCCGGGCAGGGAGGCGGCGCGGCCGGGGGCACCGCGGGCAGCTCCAGCCCCGGGCATCGGGCACCTCCCTGGGTCGGGGGTTGCTGAAATGGGGTCCTGGGCCGCGGGCAGGGTGGGGGGAGGCTGGGCAGGAAGGGCTGGTGGTGCCCTCAGCACCCCGACGTGAAGTGTCTGGCTCGGTCCCGGCTGCCCTCTTGGGTACAGCACAGTCACGTTTGGGCGGCTTTCACCAAAACCAGTCTTCGATAAGCAAATGTGTTGGGGCTTTTTTTTTTTTTTTTTTTCCCCAATCCCCATATCATTGCCATGTGTGGAAAGAGAATTCCACCAGGACCTTCCTCTACTCACCATCAGCTTGCATCACCATCAGCTTGCCACCACAGTTGACACCATGGGCTGGAATAGTTAACCAGGGGGCAAGGAGTGCCTTATACAGCAGAAGAGAATAAGAGAAATTAAGCTGGGAGTCCTTTAGAAACAGAATACTTACAACTTACTTAAGCAGGTCTAACCTGCAGGTTAATGTGCTTCCTGAAAAAGACTAGGAGAAGGGTAGGAAGGAAGGGTAGAGAAGGATGGCATGAATGGGGACCAGCGGAAACACATATCTTCATAACTGTATTTTCTTCAGGACACCAACCAAGATCACCTTCCATCACACATGAACAGAAGTGTTTCAGAGATAGAAAGATGTAGGATTTCAACCTAAACCACAAGAAGTCACATGGAGAGGACAATGGGCAATGGATACAAACTGAACTGGGAGAGGTTTCATCTCAATAAATAAATTTTTTACAGTGAGAACAATCAATCACTGGCACAACCTCCCCAGGGATGTGGTGGAGTCCCCATCACTGGAGGTTTTCAAGATGCAACTGGACAGGGTGCCAGATAATCTCATCTAGGCTCCCTTTCCCATGAAAGGTTAGACCAGATGATCTCTGAGGTCCCTTCCAACCCAGACTGTTCTATTTAAAATACGGTTAAGAAATCCCTGCATCTTTAGAAACAAAACCACACCAATGCTTCTCATTTGGGAGACTGCTTTCAGTTCCCTGTTGCCCTCTGCCTGGGCTGCAGTTTGTGTTCCAGTTCCTCCGCCAGAATTAGCCGCATTGGATTTTCCAGCACTCCCTCTGCTGTGTGAGAAATGAGGAGGCAATTACGGGACATAGCTATGGGCCAGGAAAAGACATAACATGAGCCGCAAGGCCCTACTCCCACCTCTGCCCTTCCGTTGCCACTCAGCCTTGAACACAGCCCAAATGCTGAGTCCCTGACATGGGTTCTTGTCTTCCGGAAGACAAGTCGTCTCAATGTACCGTCTGGGAAAATTCAGGGCAGCCTACGGGGAGGTTTGCCACGTGTTGTGTAAGTGGCAGAACATGTCTGAGCAGCTGCAAGAGGAACGAAAACTTGAACCCGATTGTAGCGGAGATGGCAAACAAAGTAGTGACTGGTGTTGTGGTTTGAATACAAATCACAGAAATCAAGTGTTTAAGAGAAGTCTCTAGCCTTGACCATACAGATTTCCTTGGGCACAAAACAAGAGCTAAATTAGACAGGTGGTTAACCATTATTCCATTTGTGCATTGGGCTGATCTCTTTTACAGGCACGAAATATGCTCTACCGGCGGGGGGGTGAGAGTGGGGGGGTGTACGTGAGGGCCAGCTGAGTTCACGAGTTTCGATGAGCTGCCTTTAAGCCTAGCCTGTGATACACAAGCCTGATAAAAACTGCGTATGAAGCCTGTCACAGTAACAGCTTTTCCACTGTCTATTCTAGGGAAAAGCCTTACGGCCCCAAAATACTCCCAGGCCTATTAGTCGGGATGGGAGGAAGGGCAAGGAAATTAGCGCAAGGGAGGAGTAAAAGGCACCGGAGGAAGGGCACAGAGCCATGGCCGGGCTGTGCTCGTGTTGTCCCACTAGATGACAGCACCAACATGTTCTTGTGCACCCGCGCTCACCAGCACCAAGCAAGCTGCTGCAGGCAGGGCACCTGCTGCCTCCACTTCTTGTCCCTGGAGACAGCTGATAGCGCAGCTGAACAAAGCACTTTGGGCCAAATCCTGCAGGACAGGGTTTTGTACAGGAGCTGCTAGGTAGTTCCGTGCTGCAAACTGCCTTCCCTGCCTAGAGGTGTGTGCTGGAAGCTGGCTAACAACTGCTGCGCTTAAATAAAGCATCCCTAAACTGTTGTTATCGTTGTGTGGCCAGCCCATAAATTCCCCTTCTACTCCGGTGAGAACAAGCAGCCATCAGTTCCCTGAGCAGCAATGGGCTAGCTGCCCCTTGTGCATGGGTCCAGTTTTGTGTCCCCTCCTCCAGCCATGCTGTTCACCACCCAAGGTAGAGACTTTAGCTCAGGACCACCAAAAAGGGCCAGCTTTGGGTATAAAACAGGCAGAGCACAAAATTCCCATGTTTCATGCACACAAGTCCCCCCAGGGAATGTCTTCAGTGGCATGTTTTAGATAGGGCATCCATCCTGCCCACTCTGGGTTGTACCTGACTAAAGGCTGTCCCTCACGTGGCGGTAGCCAGCTCGCCAAAGCTGCCAAGACCCCTGGCCGAGATCCATGGCCTGACTTCCTGGCTGGGAGCCGCACCATTTGCAGACAAGTTTCTGCTTCCAAGACGCAACTGCCCCATGACACCATCCGCTTGCTCTTCACACACCTGCATGACACTTTGAGCTGGGAGAAGGTGCAGAGCGGCCAGGTCCCACGTGAGAGATGAGCCAAGCGTGTCAGGCCCAGGCAGCCGTGCCTGTTCCCAGGCTCAGCCCGCAGAGGGTCAGTGCCTGCAGTGCAGGGATAAGCCTCACTCGTCCCACAGAGAAATATCATCTGTATCATTTCTTTCATGCTACCTTCCTACAGCAGTTTTTTTCAAAAGGATGCATCTTCTTTTCATACTTTGGAGAAGCAGAGCTTTTGCTTCCCTTCTGATCAATCTAGGCCTGTAAACCATTATTCTGTACTATTTCTTATTAGGGCTTCAGAAGCACGTGTCCTTCAAAACTTCAGGAGAGGGAGAGGACCAACAGTTCTTGCTGCTTAACATGTGTGTACATATGTTGAGTCAGTTGAGACAGCTGCTTTGGTGCCCACCATTAGTGGTGCAGTTTTTCATCTCTAGATAAGACATCATGCCTGCATTTGCCTCAGATGCTCTGTCACAGATGTTCTTCTCTAGCACAGATGCTTTGAGAGAAAGGAGATTCACAGCTACTTCTTCTACAGTTGCCATCTTGAAATGCATCTCCTCACTTTTCGACATCCCCTCTAACCCTGGCACCATCTGTGGCTCTTCAGAGCTGCAATTTGGTGGTTTCCCTAAAGCTGACCCAATTTTCCTGATGTGATGTTCCCAACACCGACAGAGAGATCTACTGCAGGTAACATTTGATATTCAGAGATGTACATATCCAGCCTCTTTTCCCTAGAATATACCCCAGGCAAGCCATCCCTGTGGTACAGGGATGCCAAGGAAGAGAGGTGGTATGGACAAGAATAAGCCTCGTAAGAGACTGTACTTTGGCAGCAATAGCCAGGGAAATACTTGCTGTTCTCAGCAGCATGAGATTAGGCAGCTCATGTGCGGCCTGAATTTCTAGGCAGGGTGAGATATCTGATAAAGAAAGAGGGTGGGCACCATTAATTTCCACCCCTTTGTACTTATTAAACAGCCCTTCCTTTGGAAGACCTTGGATTCCCAGCAGCTCCTCCAACACTCAGTATTTATTTTCCACTACAGGGCCTAAAAGGCTCCTACAAGTCACTTGCTGTGCAGACATGTTTCCTTCCTGTCAGTGCTTTTTAAAAAATTCACGTTACGCGGTTCCTCTTTTACAGTGGCTAGCTTTTGGATAACCTTGTCTTTTTTCAAGTGTCTAAAAGAAAAATAGAGTCTATAGAAACTGTAAGCTCAGCAAAAGGGTGTTGGAAGTTTTGCTGGTTAAATTTGGGGTTTGAGATACAGGCACTTCCCTGCAGTAGGAATCACATCCTCGTTCTGCCATTCACTCCTACTGGCCCTGGCTACTGAAATCACACTGAAGCCAATTAAAATTGAAGTTTTGGGCACTACAGTGACTGGTGTGCCTGCAGCATGCGGGCCTTGCAATCACCCTTGTGTTATAGAGCCTGTTGGCCATACAGCCGTTCATACTGCCCAGTGTTGTACAGCCATTCTCGGAGACACAGCTCCCTCAGGTGGTGCATTTAACAGCTGTAAAACCTCCAGGAAAATAGAAATGGAATAAAACAGTGATGCCAGTGTAAACCGATACCTACAAGTACTCCCTTCTCAGACGAGAGCAGAAATCAGGACCCTGTCCCCAGCAGGAATATGAAGAGGAGCATCACAGCAGCATCTCAAGTCTGCAGACAGCCCTTGATCTCCCAGGTTTGCCACCTGCCTAGTGCTCAGGGCAGAGAGAGCCACTGAGGGACAGGACACACCATCAATATGAGATGAGAGGGCAGGATTAAGAGCAGAGCAGGACAAGCTCCCAGCCGCTGGGCCTCTGGCACAGGGCTCCTTTCCAGAACAGGGAGCTTAGTGAGCTTCTGTCCAGCAGGACCCTCTGAAGGAACCTGCCAGAAGACAAGGGGGCTCTGGGGCACCCAGCCAAATGGGGAAGGGGCTGAAGCAGGCTTTGGGAAGACCCCATCATGGAAGCGAGTGAGGTGCACACATGTTTTCTGGAAGAAAAGCTGGAGACCAGGGCACCCCTATGTAGGAACTCGTTGGCAATCGAGCACCCCTTTATTTCATACCCACTCTTCATGGGAAAGCTCACCTTGCCTTTAACAGAGGAAGAGGGGTTTGTCTGACTCCGGCTGCTAACAGTAGTGGTCCCAGCAGGCATTACATTTCAGCATGAATCTCTTCAAGGGCTAATTGTCCTAATGCACTTGCCTTACCACCCGTCCCCATTTCACTGGTGTTCAGTCAGGGAGTGGTAAGCGTAGAAATGCAGTTTGGGGATGCCTGCAGAGACTTTTGTTTCAGAGCTGTTCCCCTCCAGTTGTCAGCAGTGCCTGCATCATGCACAGCTGTACTTTCACCCCCCTGCCTTTGCACCATGCTCACTCACCTGCCCCATGCCACCCAGAAGGGCTGGAAATGAAAGCGGGTATTTGTGTGGGAGGCCAGGCAGCAACCCGAAATGCTTGCCTGCTGTTGTTACACAGGCAGAGAAAGCGCATGGGAAATGCAACCAATGAGCACTACTATGCAGATAGCGTCTCTGTTGTGAGGTTATCTCTTCCTGTTATCTCAAAACCTACATTTCAGAGGCACCGAAGGCAGAAACTGTCTAACAATATCACCCAAAACAAAGGCACACGAGGCACCAGCACCTTATTGATGTCGGTGTGCTGACAGCCAGGTGGGCAGAATTGAACCTCGCCTTAGTCATTTGTCTGCCCTAGCCTTTGCCCTCTCCTTCCCACAGCGTGTACTTCAGTTGAACCAGCAACTTACACCGGCGATGCACGTGCTGAGGGAGGGAGAGCAGGGCCTGCCGGCACCACAGGCTCTGGGGGACGGGGCTCACCACAAGCCCAGCCAGACTCGGAAAAGCAGGAGTTGGTGTCAGCTGTGCACCTCCCATGGAAGAAGACAGCAAAGAGGTGTACCCCTCTTCGATCTTTTTGGAGCCAGGGATTGTTCTGGATGGCACTGGCAAAGGCTGACACAGCAAAGCAACCTGGAGCGGGGCTTCCCAGGGCAGGCATGACGAAGAGGAACTGTGCTCCAAAGCCACGGGGGCACCTTGGAAGTCCCCTCTCCTCCCTTTTGGTGGGCATGCTGCCCTTAGGCTGACATGTGCATAGGTGGAGTGCTGAGGTGTCGTTCAAAGAGGAAAAAAAAACCCTCACCCAGAGTGGGTGTCTTGTAGGAAAGGAAAGCTAGAATAGAAAGTAACACTGCAGCAGTGCTGCCAGGGGGGAGAGTCACAGGAGGAGAGAACAAGGCAGCTGGTCCTGGGGTTAAAAAAGGAGGGGAAAGCAGGAGGCTGCATGCTCCCTGCCCAAAGGGTAAATCGCAGTTCCAGTCAGGCCTCTGCATGGAAAAAGAAGCCCTGTCCCAGGACTGCGAGCATGAGAAAGTCCCATGACTCAAATCCCGCTTCCTGGTCATCCAGCTCATCTTCTCAAGCAGCCGTTTCTGTGCCAGCCCAACCCCTCCACCTGCCCTGTTGTCCAGCATGCTACATGCATGGAGCCTGGCTTATTCCCTTGGCCAGCTCAGCTGGCTCCCGCCCTCCTCCTCTGCCCCAAATCCCAGCTGGGAAGCCCTGGGCAGTAGCTAGCAGATGCCCATACTGATCCTGATGTGAGGTAGCTCCTCACGCACCTGCTCCTCTATCCCCACAGCTCCCCTTTGCACCTTCCCAGTTCCAGCAGAAGGTCAAGGGGAGCAGCAGCCGTATCATGCTGCTCTGCCACGGGCTTTGGAAAAGCTTCTTCATCCAGGTCCCTGCTGTTCTTGGGGAGGGAGCAGCTCCCCCTTGCCAAGGAGGAGAAATTCTGGTGAGCTAGCTCTAGGTTTTCATCCTCACCAGCTTGGGGTTGTTTGCCTTTGCCCTACCAGGAGAACCCACAAAGGGTGAGAAATTCTGCTCAGTTTCTTACTTTCACTGCCTTCTTCCCCTCCAAAGGGGAGCTGGGAGGCAGTCAGGGTGTTGACTCCTTTCTGGTCTTTCAGGACAGACATGTCAGGGGTGGCTTCCTTCTTGGCAGGAGGTGCTTGGAGCCCAGCCATGGCAAATCAGCCCCAGCTGCACCAGGACAGCAACTTCACCCTCTGCCTGCAGAGCTGCAGCTCTCCCCCTCTCCAGCAGCAAAGCAGAGGGGAATTTCAGTTTGAGGTGAGCATCAGAGGCCCCTTGAGCAGCTGCTCTGGCAACCTTCTGCAAGGGTAAAGGCTAAAGTTGCACCCCTGAGGGAGGGAAGCACTCCCACACCCTCTCCTGATCCATGGCTTAAGGCAGCAGCCGGGCTACAAGGATGGGAAAAGGTTCTTTTGTAAAATTCCACCTGCAGGGAAGGAAGGAACACTTTGTTGGGGGAGAAGGTGAGGAGAAGGCTGGATCGGGCATCCCTCCTCTGAGATGAGGGTGGGAGAGGAGGCCACTTTATTGGCACAGGGCCTCTTATTGTGCTCTCCTTCAATTAACTCTTATCTTTCTTCCCACAGCATGAGATAAGATTGCCCAGCAGGGTTATTTCACAAGCTTCATAGCTACTAGAAACTGATCTTATCCAAAAGTCTGAAGTCAGACCTCTTACATTATTACTCGCAGCACATGAACAAGCCCCTTGGTCCCTCCAGGCCAAGGGTGACCATCAGCCGGTTTGGGGATCAGACGGTGACAGCTATGCCAGCCTGCTCACTGCATGCACGGCCAGCACCTGCAAGGAGCATTGGTGGAGCACCTTGCCCACCTAGCTGAGCTCTGCTCCTCCCTGTTGCCTGTAGCACACCCTGTGGAGGACAACAGTTTGAAAGACAAACCCAGCATTTCTTAAGCCTTTTGCAAGACTTCAGCATGGCTGAGGAGATGATGACCTGTCTGTCAGAATGGAGAAGGGAGCTGATGGGCAACACAGTCCCAGCTGGGGTTTATCTCCACATCAGAGCCTGAAGATTTGTTGCAGAATAAGGACAAAATCGGCGTCTTTTCCCCATAGCATCATTTTGGCAAGCATCCCAAGACAGACATTTGAACTAGCTGTGGTTTCCTACTTGACCTTTTAGAAGCTCAGAGTTTTATTTTAGAAATGAAATTATCTAGCTGGCTCCAGCACTGCCTTGCCAGAAGCAACAGAGCCTCCCTCTGGACTGGCTAATACCCAGCTGAGGTACAAGCAGATCTTGTCTACTTTACTAGAAAGGCCAAGTTTGGGCAGCAAGTGCTGCTGATGTCACACAGATTAAGACTGGGATAGAAGATTTGTATCTTCTATACAACCAAACGTTGCTCTTTTGCATGCTTAGTCAGACTGCACAACTGGCGAGCACTGCAAGACCATGGCACGACTACAGACCTGCTTTGATCACGGGGCTGCACTTTCCTCCCATTGCTTCAGTGCTGGCTCTGCAGCCCATTACCAAGCAAAACCGACCCCTGCGAACACCCGGGCAGCAGCAACCGCATCTCTCCAATCGGGGAGGACAAGGCAGCATTCTTACAGAGCACAGCTCAGCATGTCAGCCCTTTCATCTCATCCCCCATAAGAAGAATGGGGAAAAACACTTCATCTTGTGTGACTCACTGGTAGATGTGTCTACAAAAGAAGAACCAAGAAAGGTTGCAGCAAGTATCACCAGAGCCGAGCACTTCCTGTTATTTCTTAGGTCTTGCTGTCAGCTCATTTTCCAGAACTGAAACATCCTCTACAGCATAAAACCCCGAGATTTGAATGCTCCATGACACATATTCAGAAAAATTGTTGACTTTTCAAGTAGGCACCAAGTGGAACGCAGGACTGTACAAGTATGGTCCATTGCAGTGTATCAGGAATGAACATGAGACATCGTAAAAACAATGGTGACTATCAAAAAAAGGCATCAATCAAAAATAAGTATTGCGAGACTCCCATTGTGCGGGGGTACTCTGCGCTTGTAGTATTTTCTTGTATGCCTGACAGAGGACTGTGTTTTGGTGCAAACCCACCCAAGAGGGCTAAATTCCGCTCTTTTTACTTAGCTTTGAGCCTCTTCGCATGTAAAGAGAAACATTTAGCTGAAAAGAGTCTAGTAACCCAGAGGAGACCTCGGTGATTTGGCTGAGGCTGAGAGTGCTTCTCTCAGCCCATGGTCACAGCAGCCAGGTGGAAGGCAGTATTAAAACACACACCACCATGCTTCACTTATGCCCACTATTGTGGCTTCTGGCCTGCCCTGTACTCAGGGTGCCCGCTGACAGCCCACTCCCCAGGAAGGGGATCCAAGGGCAGCTTTTGGGTGTGCTCAGCCCTCACATGCCCTAAGCTGAGGCAACAAAGGTTTCCATGGTTCACAGGGTGGTCTCGAGCCCAGTCTTGAGGGCAGGTTTGGACCCAGCTTGTGACCAACAATAGAAAAGCTTCTTGCCTCCTGTTCCTATCCTGGGCATGACTTAGCTTCGTGCTGCAGTTTCTTGCCAGAAGAGCAAACACACCTCTGTGCTGGGCCAGAGTCACCCTGGCACCACCTCACGCATGCACTGCTGCTCCGCTGCAAGGAGCAGTGGCAAGTGTCACCCCACCAGCATCAGCCCCAGGCAGAGGAGGGCCCAGGGCAGCAGCTGGTGGGAAGCCCGGGAGGGTGCCTCAGAGGCATGACAGAAGCTTACCAAGCCCTAGCCATGGGGAAGGAGCATCTCCAAAGCATTCCTGCAGCTCTGTTAAGCCTGAGGCACAGAGAGCACTAATCAGTGGCAAGGGGGTCCCAGGAGGAGCCCGCCCTCCTCCTCAGGTCCCAGTAATCCTCCTTCTCTCCCAGGAAGGACCAGTGCTCCCATAACCACAGAGGAGTCCCAGCTCGGCTGCTTGCTCTGGAGAGGGCACCGATAAAGCTCCGGCCATGCAGGACCGGCAGGGCATGCTGCCACAGCAGGCAGGCAGGCACAACGGCTGCGCTCACCCACGCTGACCTGAGCCCACCAGCTCAGGTGGCGGCCGGTACCTCCCAGAGATCAGTGTGAAACCTTCTGCATCCATGTTTCCATGGCTGAGGGACCGAAACGTTTTTCTTGCCTCCTTTGTACCAAAGTGAGATCCAGATACTGAAGTACCAGCACAGGTGTGAACTAAGGTCCTCTCCACCCACTCTATCTTTATTCATTCGCTACAGCGATATAGCATATGTTACAAAATAAACCATGAAATATTTACCAAATGCAAGTTTAAATAGTGAAAGCCCTAAAACAAGCTGCAGAAAGGTAAGGTGAGAGCAAGTGACACTCCCAGGACTGTGTCTGCTCTCAGAGTTCAAGCAAAGTGACTGAGCTTTGGAGGAGGCAGAGACCTCCTTCTCCCTGACAAGTTACTTCCCTGCCCCTGTACCACAAGATAAAAATAGTCACATTTCTGAGGAGAAACAAAGGATGGCTGGTTTATCTCCCCTGGCATGTATAGGATAGTCAAGCCTGAAAGGGGTACTACACATTCTTCTGCCTAATGCAACAACATGCTAGCTGGACGTCTCATGCTCTGTGGCTCTCGCAGCTCTCTCCTCCTCCACCTGCATTGCCTCTTACACCAGATGGGCCAGTGTACCCATTCAGACATTGCTCTAAAAAGGCCTGTCCTCTTTCAGCTCCTCAGCTGTCCCATAGAGGCAGTTATGAACATTTCCAAGGACCAGAGGAGCGAGCAGTGTTTGCCCAGCACATGGAGGGTGATGCAGGCACAGTTATTGCAGTCCAACCTCTCCCTTTGGGAGGAAGATCTCTCAGCAGTTCTCTATCATCACCTGGTTATACATGAGGTGCTTACCAGCAAACCAAGGGACACAGTCCTTCACCATCAGCGGGAGGCCCTACGATGGAAAGCCATGACAATTCAGACAATGCCACTAGTAATCAGCCTGCTTGGCAGTTTGCAACACTTGTTTCATGAGCCAATGGATACCAGACCTCTTCTGTGACAAAATATTGTCTGGATAGCCAAACAGACCTATGCTGAGAATAAAGTTTCATTTTATCTGCCAGCAAGGAGTCACAGAAAACTGAGCTGAAACAGTCCTCAGAAAGGCCATGTAGCACGTTCCCCTGGCCCTCAGCAGAATGAGGATGCCTCACAGATAGTTGCCTTATCTGTCCTTTGAAACCCCCAATGCTGGACATCTTCTCCCAGAAATCTATTTCAGTGCTTCGTTTGAAAAAAAAAATAAAATAAATAAATAAAATCCTGACCTAAATCTCCCTTGCTGCAATTTAAACCTGTGGGGTTTTGTTCTAAACACAGTAGAGAAAGTGAAAAGTTTACTCCTTTCCCACTTGTGTTTTTTCCACACAAATGCTTCAAGGCTCTCACATCTCCTTTCAGTATTTTCTTCTCTGCATTAGATGACACCAATTCTTTCAACTTCAGGCAAGCATTTAATTACATACAACTATTTTTTGATCCAGGAGGTCACGCATTTGATGCTGAAGCCAGACAGCTGTACTAATGTGTGGCAGGAGAAAGGAAAGATACGTGACAAAACCCTGTAAGATCCTTAGGCCCATATTGTCTCACTAGAGCTTTAGCTTCTTCTTGATATAATCCATCCAAAAACCACGAAGACAACAAGGTGCGGTAAAAACAAGTGAACCACAGAAAGACACAACTTTCAAGGCTCAACGCTCCATACCCTAGCATGGAGGCACTTGAATAAAAATGGGCACAGGAATGAATGCCCATCACCTTGAGTCTCCTCCACTGGGTCTCTTCATCTCCATTTGATGCTCGCTCTAATTTTCTGCAACGAAAGCTGCCATTTCATAGCTGAGCATTACGCAAGGCTGAGCGGGAGGGGTTCCTGACTATTGGAAAGTTTCTTTTTCCAGTGAATTGTGGAGCAGAGAGACCACCGTCCCTCCCAGGGCAGACGTTCAAGGTCTTTCTCTCGGGTGGTTTGGAGTCCGCTGCTGAGTGCGGGGCCTGGGCCGTGGGGGCAGCGCTTGCTGCTGCACCTGGGGCTGTGGCAGCGGCCGCTGCTGCACGCGCAGCTGCTTTGGGGTGGGATTGCATGGCGGCTGAGGGAGCTCCCGCACCACCATTTCACTGTCCACCTGGCGAGCCTGCATCATTCGCTCCTCGTCTGCAACGACAGAAGGATCCCACAGTCAGGCACGTAGTAAGCAGAAGTCAAACAGCTAGGGAAAAGTGCTTGGCTCAAGCAAGAAAAAGCCAAATATTGGCCTTACCTGGAAGACCACTGTCACTCTCAGGTGTTCCCGCTACTCCAGTGAACAACAAAAATCACCGCCACCTGTGCATCCCAGGCAAACCCAAAAGTTTTGGCTGCCTGCCTGAGGTCAAAGTACCTGGCGGCGTTTGGGGCAGCTCTGTCCTCTCTGGGTTGGAGGAACCGACTTTGCCGGGGAGGCCCCAGCGGTCACCGATGGACACCCCCACCCTAGGCTGCTCTGTCCTCTTTTGGAAATGGGCCACTGAAGGGAAAGTGAGATGTAACCCCAGGAAGCAACATCAAAGCATTCTGCCCTGCCACTATCCGTGCTGGGATTTCCAGGCACCTGGAAGCCTGAGGTCCATTTTGCCAGTATTAATTTCTCCACACGTAAAAGAAGTAAATTCATAACAGCTGAGTTGATCACTGACTTGTCATTCTGAAATGTCAGTCAGCTTAGTTTAGGGATTGAGGGATTTACCTCTTGGGACACTGAAATGGCCTTAAGCACACACCAAACTATTTCAAAGAGGCAAGTCACCCTCCTATATTAGTTCTCATTTTCCCAGACTTCTCTTTTTCTTAATTCTTGCTGAATCCAGAACCAAGAATTGACAATATGCTCTCACTGCACAGTTGAGGGGATAATGTATCCCACTGAAAGAAGAATAGCCATAATATAAAGTGACACTGAGATGGCTATCTTCACAAGATATTGCAGGCCTTCTGAGATGACATCCCGTGGTTGCACTGTGGTGAGCTCTCCCAGCGAACGGGGAAAGCACTTGCCTATTCTTCATGGTCATAACTTGAGGGGAAGCAGGAGGGCCATGGTGAGTTACCCACGCTCAGGTGCGGTGAGGCTGCACCCCCCTCAGCCATGGGACTGGTTATGCTCATCCTTGTTGTTAGCCTGACCACTAGCACCTTTGAGGTATCAGCTGAGGTTTCTTTCAGGCATTGCCCTCTTTATCTTAACAAAGATCGTTGTGGCGTACAAAGGAGCTTTTACTCCAGTATTGTAACTCGAGAACTGACTCAGACAGAGACTAGCTGTTAATTGAGACAACACAGGAAGCCTGACAGAGTGGGGGGGGGGGGCAGGACTCAGAAACAAGCCTTTAAACAAGCCCTGCCAGGGCGACCTCCCTCCTGCTTTAGCCTCTCCTTCCATATGGGCCAGATAACTCTTCCTGAGTGGCAGTTCAGTATACTCCGTCCACGCAAAATAGCAGCAATGTCCAGGTTGTAATTCAAGGCAACCTCTCTGTCAAGACTGAGAGCCCACTCTCAGAGAAAACTCTGGCAGAGTATTTCCTATGGTCTTAAAGAGGCATGAATTTTGGACAACAGATGAAATCTCTGCCCACTCTGAAAACCTCCACTCTTTAAAGTGCCTCAAGTTGGACCTCTGGTGTTGATAGGCCTCCAAGGACATTGTTTTGTAGAGAGAACAAGTTCTGTGAGGTGTCTGAGGAAACTCACAGAAAAGCTGAGCCCTTTTTGCCCCTTCTTGCTACCTACATTTCCAAATGTGACTAATGATTTCAAGGATCCTAATCTTACACCATATAAATTTAATGAAAAAAAATCTGCTGATGGGATATCTAATTGTGTATTTTAGCCCCACAGATGCTCATGACTGGTGGCCTTGGTGGAGCTTTAGAGGAGCAATTCTTCCCCCGTGAATAAACAAAAGGGCTTAAGGACAAGAAGTCTTTTGTTCAAAGCATATATCAGAAGCTGAGGCTGGCAATGCCAGCTGATGTGCCAAGACTCACCATATTCGAAAAACAGGTTATTACTCATGCCAAGGCAGAGAGCATGCTCCTGCCCACAGGGCTGCTGTAATCAATAGCAACATAAAGCTCCTTAAACACTTACCATCATCTTCAAGCCTTTCTGCTTTCTTTTTCCTGATACAATAAATAAGCAAAATCATGAAGATGACAAAGAAGACTGCACCTCCTGCTATGCTTAAGATGAGATAAACATCCAGATGACCTAGTTAAGGGAATGAAAGAGGATGTTAGAGGAAAAGAAATAACTCCCACAATGCCTACCTAGAATTCTGTATTTTATTCCATTGACTGTAAACACAGCCCCAGTGAGAGAGCCCAGAAAGTTGCTGGTCCTCATTGTGGAGAATTTTGATTGGTCCCTGATGGATTCAAGTTCTGCAGAAAATTGAAACCAGAGCACTCATGTGTGCCAGCTCACCTTATTTAAATTACCACATATGCCCTGTTCCTGCTAGCAATGGACCCTTTTAAGGACAACGACCATCCAGGCAGTGCTCAGCATTAAACAAAAGTAAACTTTTTTAGGTACTTCCTACTGAGCTGAAAACACTGAAATTAGCTTGCTTCATACTATTTTGGTACTTCCTGTTCAATTTTTGGCTGTACGCTAATTAAAGAAAAAAATAGGGAAAAAAACATAACCAAATATCCCAGAGCCTCAAAATGAAAGTTCAGTTTGTCCAGAGAGCAAAACTTTATATGAGCATTCCTTGTTTTGGCCAGATAAGGTTTGCTGGACACTAGCTTTCCTTCGCCACTTCCTGCTTGGGCTGTCCTCCTGGCATTCGGTGTTCATGCTCGAGCACAGGTGCCATGGAGCTGAACCCAGCAGAAGTGCATGTTCCTTGGCTCCTTGGGGACAAAGCTCCAAAGGAGATGACACCAGTGGTGCCACCATTAACATTCACTGGCCACGCCTATGAAGGGCAAAGAGTGATGACACCAAAGCCGAGATGTCTACAGTATAAAGGCCACCATCAGCCTGGGCTGCCCCAGTGGAAAAAAAAGGTGAGCACCCTCAGTGATGTGGTTCTTCTCACCCGTTTTAGCTGCCAGTGTTACACCAAGGCACATTTTGCCCTTTCTGTGTCTGTTTCTCCCAGCTAACTATAAGGTGAGCCCAGGCAGATTCACACATAGTTACGTTTATATAAAAAGTTAGCTGAGCTGAAGCCCGTTCTGAAGCATGGTTGCCTGCTAAAGGTCAAAATTCAAGCTGCTAGGCCTGGAATGCAGGACCAGATGCTCATGGAGGGCAGCAGGGTTGGAAGGTTTGACTGCAAGCTGAGGGATCTTTTTTATCTACTATCGAGCTGGTAGAGTCCTGCCACCACACAAAAAGGTCTGAGGCATTTTTCGTTTTTGAGCAGGAAGGGCAGTGCTGCATGGTTTTAGTGGGTTTTTGGTGTCTGAGAAATGCTAGATTTGTAGCTTAAAGACCAGTGTGGCAAACATTTCACTTCTCTGTTAATGATCTGAGAAAAAAACAAATTCTCCCACCCAATTCAGCCTGTGAAAGAAGAGCACTTCTCAAGAGTGAGAAGAAGGAAAATCAAAGTATCTAGCTGATGGGCAATGCCTGCCTATACCAGCAATGCAGGCAGGCCCATGCTTGCCTGGCTCATTTCCCAGGATGGCTATCTTCAGCCAGCATTTCCTCATTAAGACAAAGTGTTTGAGCTAGTTTGCCTGGCCTTAAATGGACCTAATCCAGCAGCATGTTTTTACACCTGGCTCTAAAGTCCATGCCCCATCCCATGCCCCAGCCCCTTCCCAATGCTAGCACCAATGGGGCTGTGCAGCCCATCAGGTCAGGCACTCATGCAGCAGAAAACCACCCTTTTTCAGCTATTTTAGGCATCAGGGGGATCCTTCAGGAGGCATGGGACGTGTGGGAGAGCAGGTCCCGCCCCATTCCTTGGCTCATTGCCCTTCAGCCAGCCACAGCAGACCTTGGATCGCTTCAGTAAGGCCTCTGTACCTTAAGGCTTGCTCCCTCCCTTCTCACACTGTGGGCTAGCCTTGGGACTTGGACTTTCCCTTAAATTCACTATGGCATAAAGAGCTGGAAATTGGAAATACTGAGCCAGCTCTCATGAGCTCCCCACTCTCCACTAGCTCTAGCGGGAATCCAGAGCAAGCACATGCTTGAAGTGAAGTGCTGGCAGTTAGGTGGGATGAACCCAAGCCCAGCAACTTCAAGGACTTTTCCCCAGTACTGCACTGGAAATCTGAACTTTGAACTTAACACCACATCTAGTGTCACACCAGTATGAACTGTCCCTTGGTTTTGCCTTAACTTTCAAAACTTTTACGGGGAGAGCGATGACTTCTTTTGCCCATCTAATCATTTTCAGCATGACTCTGCCCATTTAAAATGCAATTCCTTCAGTTCTTTTGCTGTGTTTGTGGTTTAGAAAGAAGATGCTTCCAGTGAGTAAGAAAATCCATGGTACTTTTGAGCCATGCTTATCTGAGCCACACGGACCCAAAGCTCAGCTAAATTCTCCATATCATCCCTCCTGATTTCTAGGCCAAGCTGGAGAGTCCAAGCAGCTTATTTTTCCCCTTGTGAGAGCACTCATCCACATCCACAGGTAGCAGGCTACCACCACCTTCACAGGTATGATCATGGAGAGGAGAAAAATAATGTGCAACTGATTTCCCCACCACAAGGATGTAAATCAAGAGCAAATCCCTTGAAATCAATGCCATGGCTTCATATACATAGGAGAAGATCCCATGCCACTATTTTCCAAATAGTGGCTGTTAATTTATATCTTGGTAGCTTGGGTAGTTTTAGACTGTCTTACTGAAGTCAACTCTTTGGCTTTGGACTGCGTGACTGATTGACTGAAGTCAACTTTGGGGAAGTACAATTAGTTTTAAAGGAATAAAGGAGGATAAAAATGAGGGGGAAAGTGCTTTCTGCCTTTTGCAGACTGCTGTGTGCGATTAAAGCACTTTCAGGCCCAGCCCCCCACTTTCTCCTTTACTTCATTGGTCTACCACAGTGACAGTTGACACCACTTGTGTCTATCAGGATACCTTGACAACTTTTGGAAGAAGAGTCAGCAGTGATGGAGGGGAGGGAGCAAATGACAGGATGAGCAAAAATATCTCTCCCCTTCATTCACCCTTCAGCCAACCTAATCTCACTGGCAGCCTGCAGCTTCCCCCAGGAGACTTCACCCCCAGTGGAAGCAGCATTGCGGTGCGCCCTGGAGACCTCCCTGCCACCCACAAGGCTCTTGACTCCAGAAAAACTTCTCCCCCTCTTCCAGCGACCCCCAGGCCTCACTGAGCATGGGGGGAAACACTGCTGGCCACAGGAGAAGAGGAAGAACATGGCCCATCTCACATCCCACTCCCCTCAGCTTGGCCTCCCTACTGTTAGAGCAGGAATGCCATAAGGGTAGCAGTGGGGCAGGCAGCAGCAGGGTGCAGAGGGTGGAGATGCGACAAGACTGGGGAATGCCAAGCAGAAAGCGTGACTTGCGTCCCAGGTACCACAGCAGCATTGGCTCCCAATAACTGCGGCAGTTGTAGACTTGCAGTACTGGGTACCAGGAACCACTGATGCTCCTGGTACCTGGACCAGTCCTGCAGATATGCGCAACTGCGTCAGGCTTTGTGGGTCTGCCCTAGCAGATTCTGGCAAAAATGGATTTTTTACCTGAGCACGTAATTACTTTTTCAGCCATTTTTTTGCTGACTTGATTCTGAACAACACATCTGAACATCCCAGAATAGCGTGTGTGCAATTCCAACTTTGTTGCATTCTTTCGGATCTTTTTGCTTTTATCTTGAGTCAGTTCTATTATAAATGTTTCGTCTTTAGTCTTCTGCTTCACTTCACACTTGACAGATATGGTTTTGTTCATGCATTCAGCACTGAGGATTGGCTGAGGGACAGGCTCTGAAAAAGACGAGAAGGGACAAGCACGTCTGAGATGGTTTCTCTTTTTTAAAAACTCCATGATTAAGCAGAACAAAGAATTAGCCCCCAATAAGCAGTAAGGGAGTAACACCAGCTAATGAGACCAGAGAAGAACAAAGAGTAAATTAGACCTCTACTGCAGAAGTAACATGGTAATAATAAAGAAAATGCAGTATATTAGCCTATGTATTTGGCCTAGCAAAGCAGAGCTGCATCACCATGGCTGGACTACTTTCAGGCTCAGCCTGGCTTACAGCCAGCCAGGCGAAGGGAGGAAGTTGTGTTTTCGGGGGGAGGCAGCGGATGTTGCTGGGAACAGCCCCAGTTCCCTCAGCGGCTCCTCATAAGACTTGTGCTCCAGGCCCCTCACCAGCTTGGTTGCCCTTCTCTGAACACGCTCCAGCACCTCAATGTCTTTCCTGTAGTGAGGGGCCCAAAACTGAACACAGTACTCGAGGTGCGGCCTCACCAGTGCCGAGTACAGGGGAAAAAACCCTTGCTGGGGAAAAAAACCATGCTGCCCTACAGCTTAGTGGTTGTGGCAGCAGCCATAAAAGAGCAGAATAGCCATCCCCATCTTCCCTATTCATCCCAAAAGCTTTGGGCTGCTACCGTCCTGATTTCTCAGGACAAGATACAGCACAGGAATGGAGGCTGTCTTCATGCTTTGAATTCATGCAGCTGAAATCCCTAGGTGTGTGCTTAAGTGTGCTTTGAGCAGCACAATCTTCATATTTGTTGTGTTACGCTATGCAAGGATAGGGTGCAGGAGTCTTCTTCCCCTGCAAATTCAACTCCTACTGTGGTGTATCTCAGGGGAGGTGACTGCTGGCTATTTTTTATGTTAGAGCAAAAATGGAGTGGGACCACATTGCCTAAATACAGGCATTTAGTGCCACCTGGGCTCTCCTCAGGAGGCTGGCAGATGCAACACAAGGTGCTCACTTTGCTGGAGCAGTAACTAGAGACCAAAAGTCATAACTCAGTGTCCATAAAAGAGCATCAGAAGTGGAGAAGTGCACAGCGCATCAGCCACAGGTGCACCTCACGTGGGTTGCTGCGCTCCCACGAGAGGTTTCTGGAAGCAGGGTTCTGCTGGGAGCACAGCCCTGCTCGCGCGATGCTGTCCCGGCTCAGGGCCCGAGGGGTCCCGGCACCACGTGCGGTGCTGCAGTACAGCCATCCGCACTCACCCTGCCGCCAGCATGGACGTGCCCACAGCTGCTTGCCTGGGCATGTGTAGAAACCTGGTGGCTGACAAGACAGGGGAGCCAGAAAGAAGCAGGGTCCAGAGGGCATTAATAGGAGCAAGAGAAGGGAGGAGAGCGGCAGACGGCTGTCAGCGGCAGGAGGAAAGACATACATCTCACAGAAGTCCCCCCAAAACAGAAAGGGGGGCAATGAGTAGAAAAGGTTGTAGGAGAGAGCAGGAGGTATTCCCAGCTATGCTGGGAATGGTATGGGAAGAGCAAAACTCACCCTGAACGACCAAATTCATTACTTCTTCTGCCTTCAATTTTCCATCCTGCTGATAAACAGTCACTGTGTAATTTCCACTGTCCTCTTTCATCACCTGCTCTATTTGCAGAGTCCCATTTAGGAATATCTTACATCTGCACTGGTCCTTGTTCACATAGTACTTAACTTTCTTATCTTTTATCCGAAGCAACTTTTTGCTGTCTCTCAGCCATCTTACTTCGTATACGCTCCCAGCAGCAGTGATGTTGAGAAGAGCTGACTCATTCACGGCCCTGTAAATCCCGTTGGCGTTGGACCCTGTAAAGGGAAGCACAACCAGCCCATCAGCATGTGTCCAGCAGCCCCCGCCGCCACACTTGGCAGCCACAGCGGTGACCCAAAAGGTTGTCACTTGCTAACCGCCCCCCCGGAGTTGCCTAAGCCTCTCTGCATTACTGATGCTGTCTTCTTCCCCTGCTCCGAAGTGTCTCTTGATCGTTCATTAAATAAGTATCAACACCCAATTTAATTCTGAGAGGCAAGGAAGCTAAGAGTCCAGCTTTCAAAAGCTGGCTTCATACTCTGGCCGACTTATTTGGAGTGATTTTGGACGCCAAGATTCATGGCTGCCCATGAACTTAACCTTTCCTGAAAATAAGGTCCCTTCAGTATGTTTTGCACATGGCACAGGCTGGTACTTAGAGCACCCATCATTGCAAACATAACTACAGACAGCAAGAACACTACTACCAGTGGCCCTGGACAGTACAATCAGTTCAGCAATAATAGTGATGGCGATAATAATAACGACAATAATAATAGTGGCCCATGCTAAGCAGTAAGTGAGTTTAAGGCACTGAACTGGAGGCAGACCCAGTGCTGGTACCTTGCATTGCCCCCTCCTCGCCCATCCCGGGCACCCTGCCCCCCTGGAATATATCCACTTGATTTTTCCTAGCACAGGATCATGGTGGGGCAAGTAAGGCAGGGAGAAACAAAGAGCTAACCACATCCTGTGAACCGATTGGGCACTGGAGACATTAGCAGATAAGCAAAGGCCAAAAAAATCTTTTCTCTTTGCAGGTCTCATTTGATGACAGGTCCCCTCTCCAGAACAGGTAAAAGTAGGTGCTTCCCAAAGGACTGGGCAGCACTTAGCATGTGGCTGCTGAAGGGGATATTCAGGAAAGCCAAGGCTGCTAAACATCAATCACGTTCCTACCAGTGGCGATGAAGTACTCCTTGGGCTGTGCTTGGGTGGCCTGCCCTCTCCCCTCCAGGCTGCTCCAGAGCCTTTGCAAGGCCCATCTCCAGCGAACCAGGACTTCAGAGTGCAAAGTTTGTCAGGAGGTCACTTCAAGTAAGGTACTATCTCCACCCCCGTAGTGGGTGGAAAATTTGCAGGAGGAGATAGAAAAGTGCTCCCAAGTGTCAGGTGGGATGAGCTCACTGATAACCAAATGTGCACTCAGAGCCATAGCTTATTTCATTTGCCATTATCTTACGTTCATTCCTCTTCAATTTACAGGATAAAGCAAATCAGCAGGAGGGGATTTCTCTTCACATCACCAGATAGAGCTGATTCTGCTCTAATTTTATATATTTTAAGCACTTTTTCCCCACAGAGAGAAAAAAAACTATGTTTATGCATATTTTTATTACAGTCCTTCATTCCTGGTATCTAGGACAATGATAAACTATATCACAGAGGGGAAACTGAAATCCAGTTGCTATTTCATGAAACTAACAATATTAGAGATAATCAAATAACTAAAATTGTGTGCCTCTGCAACAAGAAAATTAATACAGAAGTGCTTCCGGCAATTCACCCCCAGTCTAAGGAGAGACTGTTATTTCACTATTGCATTTCTTACAAGATATTTGATGTATCTAATGAAATATTCTGAAATCAAGCTATCAATCAAACAGTCTTGGAAGCAGCTATCCTCCACACAGATGACACTACAGATTATACCCAAATATTTGAATTCCGATACTTGTTTCTGCTCAGTCGTGCACAGGTATTTAGAGCTAGTAATAAGATTTCTTTGCATAACAGATACCATCATTTATTTTTTTTCCTCTGGAAGTAAAGAAATAAAAAAAAAACAAACTAAAGTTTTCAAGGATAATTCAATGCCATCTCTATGGACAGACCACCTAGACACATCTCTGGATGTTTATCTGATCTCTATAGTATTGCTAACTGAAAGCTGAGTATCCTATACATATGATACTGAAAATCTGTTCAGCTAACAAAACAGCATTTCTCCTAATGCCAACTGATAGACGCTCCAAGGGGCAGAAAGATCTGAACTGGAAGCATAGAGCTCACTCGCAGTCACAAGAAAGAGTTACATGGAAAAACTCCCATAGTAACTTTAGAGAAGTAAGGAAGTCTTTGAAACAAGTTTTCCATTCAAGGGAATAATCTTCATTTCTGCTAGGGAAAATGTTTTATAGATCACGTACAAAAAAAAAATTTCCTTATTTATTTATTAATTTTTTTTTTAGGAAAAGAAAATCATTAAACAGCCATACATACAATCTGTAGTGGAATGAACAGAGAGAAAAAAAAAAAATCTATGCATGATTGTATTGCCTCCATCTCTTATAACCTTCTCTAATCTATGAGTTAACACCTTAATTAAGATTTTAGATTAATATTCTTAAAAATAATGAAAGCAATAATATGCAAAATGTAAAAGATGTATGTATTTGCTTGCTGTTTTCACATCTGAGACTTCTCCAACTCCACTGAAGACACTGAAATACATCACTCTTTCTGTTAGTATTTATGGAAGAATATAATTTGCACTTTCAAAAGGTTTCCTCATCTTTGATAAGAAAAGGAAATTACATGCAGTAATGCACCGTGAACTGGACCTCTAATGTAGTACAAGCTACCTCGAGGGCTGAGAGAAAACTGCATGCTGACATTTCTCATTATACATGTGTCAAATTAAGGCTCATTAACTTAAAACCAAATCTGTTTACAGCTTATTATTATAACTAGAATAGGAAACTATTCTATAGGTCCTGCCCTCTCCCCAGCCAAAAATTAAATCAAATAATAACAGCAATAACCCAAAGGTCTCCACTCATTGGGAAAATAGAACTAGTTTCTTATCAATAACATCCCACCAAGTTGTAAATGGTTTAAAATGCAATTTTAACAATGCTAGCCCGAAAAAGCAAGAAAGGGTAAGAAAAACTCACATTTTACACTTGGAAATAAAAGCAGCAAGCACTTGACTAGGAAAATCCTCCTGAAGTTCATTTTCAGGGTAAAAAAAAATCCAGTGTTGCCTTGTCTAATGATAGCTCCTGGCAGGTAAAAGGATTTTCAGCTGTGAGCAAGCAGTTGTGGGACATGTCGGTACCGCCCTCGTGCCCTTCTCCCCTCCTCCAGCTCTCACCCTACCACTTCTCATTTCTAGCATAGGCACAAAAACCATGGGCAGAAATATCTCTCGATGGGGTGTTTCATCAGGATAGGGACAATGTGCAGTGACAAGGAAAATGCACACTAAAATGTAGGAATGCCCCCGAGGTCTGTCTACGCAGCTGGAGCTCTCGTCCTCTTCAATGTTCACCTGAAGAGTTCAACTCCAGCATCCACACGCCACCATCCTAGTGGGATGGATGCAGTTCTTGAGGTGGGGGGGGTGATGAGAATCCTTCTTCTCCCCCATAGCCTCAGCAGCAGCGAGGGGACAGCAAGCCTGGGACCCGCAGTGAGGAGCAGGTAGCCGATGGCTGTTGGGCAACGTGTAGAAAGGAGACACACTTCCCTTGGAAACTGTCACGATCAGCTTCGCATCAATGTCTGATCTATGAGGGGCTGCCATTTGAGCAAGCTGTGAAAGAGGGATGAGCGTGGAAGGGGATGAAAACACTGCCTTGGGTCTAGCCAGAAACCAGCCCTGAGGCTGGCTGGTATGAGGAAGATGGTGAGGAAAGAAGCTGGGAGGAGGCTTGGGAGTTAGGTCCAAAACCACATGAGAAGCTAATAAAATCTTCATTCCTGTTTCCAGTATGAAACAGATGGGGTGGTGAGGATTTTGAATTGTATCATCCTCAACACAATCCCTCTGCTACAGCAGCTGCTGAAATCTTCCAGCTTTTTATCACAGATGTAGACCAAAAAAGAAGACAGAAGAAAAGTTATGGCACGGGAGATGTACAATATCAGATAAATCTTTCTCATTCATTTATGTGATTCTCCTTCCTTGAAGTTATAGGAAGATCTTGTAAGACACCACCCCTTCTCCGGCTTCATCATCTGTTAGCTGGTACTAAAGCCGGTAAAAAATAACCCTTTCTGCACAAAAAGAGAAAAAGTTACCTGAGGTAAAATGCACTAAGGTCACAGTATTGCTGCCTCTGCACATCATGGGAAAACCCAGCTTTTCTTCCTTCTTTTTGTTACTGTTTCCTTACAAAGAACACACAAGGGAGGCACATGCAGAAGGAGAGAGGAAGCAACAGCAGCAAGATGATGTTTCTGTGCCTGACCTCTACCTTCTGTGGAGAAAAACAAGCCAAGGGCAGGGGCTGCCATGCCCAGGCATCTCCCCAGCCAAGCAGACTGTGCCAGCAGTGCCAGACCTGGGGTGCTGTGGGGACCTCTCTCCCCAGTCACAGTGGCAGGGACATGCAGGGTCTGCACGCTTGGACGCATCTGTTTCCAGCCCGAGTGCCTAGAGGGCTTTGGGCAAACACAGCAACCCCAATCTCTCCTGCTTTTTTTTTTTTTTTCCTGTGTCCTTAAAGCAGAGCGGAGAGAGGCTCCCAGGCATGCTGAAACCACTGCTCAACCTTGTCTCACTTCTTCCTCAAGGCAACACCCCTCAAAGCCACCACCTGCTTCCAGCATACCTCTGCACTTTGTTTGTTGGCACGCTCGGACTGCAAATGCACTGGGGCAGGGACCATCGTTCTGCTCTGGGCACATACAGAGCCTGCTCAGTGCCGTCCTGCTAGCTGGATACTACCTGCTGCCGAGCTGCAGGCAGAAACTGGGATTGGTGCAAATTAAATACAAATGGAAAGATGCCTCTATGTGTGAAGGTGAGAGAGAGAAGAGAGGTAAAGCTTCACAGCAGCAGAACAAGGCTTAAAAGGATGCCCTGTATTCATAATGAAGGCCACTTCTTCCAGTTAATCAAGTTTGTCATGCCCAGATGCCCACGCTCTTGTAAAATCACGGCTGAAATGACTCAGACTAGAAGCCCTTATGCTGCAGCAGACCAGTTCTAGCGCATCAAATGTGGCATCCTTTTCCTGTTAGAGCAACAGGTTGACAGGAGCAAGAAACCACTCCTAAAGGATATAACAGGTCTGTTCAAAAAGGAGTTTGCTGTGAGCAGTGAAGAGGCACTCAAGAGAGGTGGTGAGGGCTCAATAGCTGATGTCCCCTCTCCACTGTGCATCACAGAAGTGACACCAGGCCTCGCTATTTCTGAGTACTTGGGTCATGTGCACAAAATCAAATTGCTTAGAGATTTTGCATAACAAAAGTACAGCCGAGCCAGCAAAGGGGCACACCACCCCCCTGTAGCAAGGATTCCCCATGAGATCCTGGCATGTGCATGGCCCATCCCACCAAGTGGCCCCTTTTCTAAACAGTGTCAGAAACCTCCTGCACCATCAGACCCAGCTGGACAAAGAGAAGGCAGCCCGTGTCTCTAATCTCAGCCTTCCTGCCATATAAGAAGTGGGGAAACGGCAATATCCTTGCAGCTTTACCCTCCCTCTCTTGAGGAGCAAGGCAATGTTGTGCTGCAGTCCTGACTGGGCTTTAACCCCCATTTTAGAAGGAAGGAATTTTCTGGATGTTACTGGGAGGGAAGCAATGGAAGTCCCTGCACTGATGTCTCTGTTTCCCCCCAAGGGAAGGCATTAAGGAGAGGGTGTCTGAAGGCAAATGGGTATCTCTGGAAAGCACAGCAGCTTTGGGCTACTGTCACAAAGGAGCTCCGGAGGCCAGCATGTACCTTCAGCAATGTGGTGTGGGATGCATGTCCTGAAAACAGCTGCAGCAGGGAGCGCTGGCAGAGCAGCCCCTCGCACCAACCGGCGGTGCCCCCCAAGGAGCGGGACAGCCACAGCGAGAGCTACTGCTCGCAGCTGTGTGCCACCACAGCCCAAACGCCGACCCCAGCTGTGCTGTGTAGGACGAGGCGAGGACTGCCAGGCCTGCAGATAACCATGCCCTCGCGCTCTTCTGGTTGCTGCAGACACCCTCTCTCCCACCCGTCACACAGGAAGTAACACTGCTGGGCTAAACACAAGCCAGCTAGAAAACCAGCAGACAAACAGAAAAGGAGATGTCTCCCAGTACGGTGATGCTGGACCTGTCTTGTCAGCCCATAGCTGAGGATGCTTGGCCTCCGTTTAGCCCACTGCATTGCTAGACATCTCCATCTTCTGACACAGAGTAGAGCAGAGGACAGAGTGCAGCCATGACAATGGAGTGTTTCTTTGCAGCCACTGCTATCTCTGTGGTATTGTTTCCACTGCAAAAGCCGCAAAGCGCTGTAGTCATATACATTTGCTTTTGTTGCTTGTTCTCTCTTTTACTCTTCCGCTCTTTGTAATACACTAAGCAGTTTCCTCACAAGGAATGCAAGTATCGTGCTTACATTTCCATGTAAAGGTGACAGACTCCCACACATCTGAAGGCAACATCTCAAGAGACAATATGTAGCTGTTCCCAGCTCTAAGTCTTCAACTTAGTGATGAGCCAATAAACATTCATGCCTGAGGCTTATTAAAAAAAAAAAAGAGAGAGAGAGAGAGAGAGAATGTTATTAGAACTACTAGAAAAGGAAGAGTACAAATACACTTAGCATGTTGATCTCAGGAAAGTCAGCGTGCAAGAAGCCAGTGTGGATTTGTAGCCCATCCGCTAATTTGCACCATCTCCTTTGGTATGAAGCTTAGGTTGTATTAAACGGCATTTGCAGGGGATACTTTTCCCTGAAAGAAGAGTCAGACACCCTGCACTCACCACGACCCAAGACCCTTTCACCATGAAAGATGACAAGAGTATTGCAAATTCATACCTCTAAATTTCTCAGAAAGACAGGCCTTTGGTGAGGCAGAGTTTGTGAGGAGAAGAACAAATGTGATCTTGATTGGAACACCAGATGGGCAATATCATGTGGAGGGGAAGTTTTGAATAAGGCTAACCTTATTCTTGGGAGGTCTCCTGGGTTTGCACCCTAGCCTGCAAGACTAGCAGCTGGGCTCCATCTGGGTTGCCCTCAATGGTAGCTGAGGGTTCCACGACTGCACGTTCCCTTCCCCTTTACTGTAGCTTTTTGCAGGACAGGGGGAATTGTGGCCAGTGGCTGGAGTGGGGAAGAAGCAAAGTCAGCCCTGGCAGGGGGAGTTGCCTCTACACTGTGAATGCCAAAGAACTGCTGGCTTCCACATACAGTTTCAGCCATTTAGTTGATGAAGGCCACATACCACACATCCTCTTCACTTCTGCCTTACGCAGAGTGAAGAAGGGAAGAAATCCAGCTTGAATGAAGCAGTGTAAATATGAAAATAATGAACTCAAAATAAAGCTTTGACCAAGGGTTTGGTGAGGATGCTGACTCAGTGGCTTGGAGCCTGTTACATGCAAACTAAGAGCACTGCTTTCCTTGTACGTGGTGGAAATACTCCAAAAATAGTGACACACCCTGTCAGCATTAAAATGGCTGTCTGCAGAAACTTTTTTATCCTTCTTTAAAAAAAGGTAAATGGAAGTTTTCAAACTGTGACTCATGCATGTAGTCCTCAGCTAATTTTTGAAGAGAAATGATTCCCTTGTGATGGGCATAATACCACATCATCAGCCCGAGGTGTTCTCTCTCTCTGACTCATTTTCTTCTTTTCCACCTGTAAGCATGTGTCAACAGCCAAACCTCACAAAAGATGCCTCATTTAAGTTGGGTCTGAAGGAACATAACAACCTTAAATAGAGCAGTTTGACAATCTGTGGCAAATCAGTTGACAAACAATGACTGAGGCTAGAGCAGATGTCAGCATCCCATCAGACAGTTATTCTTGCAGGCAGTGCGTTTCAGTCTGACACCGATTTCCATCATCTATAATGACCCTAGATTTAGGATCTAACTTTCAGTATCTTATTCTAGTAATTTCAGTGACATTACTACTACTGCAAAACATGTTGCAGTCGAAGCAAAACTTTGTTGGCATGATGCAGTCAATCTGCCTTACACAAGAAGCCAGACAGATGGAACAGAACAACCTCTTCCAGTCTTAGCAGTGATAAATACATGGAGACCTGTATTAAGTACAACATGCCCCTTCACCACCAGAGGGGGGATGAACTAGCTACCCAAAGAAGGTATTAGAAGAACAGCTGCTCTTAGAAAGATATCCAGGAAAGACAACTTGTTATTACCATCTAAGTAATCTCTCAGTCAAGATCTGACACTCTCCAGAAATCACCAGCCTAACAAATGCATAAATAACTCATGTCTTGTACAATGTTTTATTCTATTATACTACTAGAACTCTAGAGAGGAGTGAGGGACAGTCCAAAACAGGTAGGTGGGAGGATGAGAAGTGATCCAGGAGACGAAGCACAAACAACTGCATAATACATTTCAGTACTCAAGGCATTTATTCCTAGGAGGGGCCCTGAACAGCCTTCATACAAGTCCCCCACACAAAGGTATACGAGCCCTTTTGCTGCTCAGTGTGGATCCCAACTTTGCAGCTCAGTTTCCCCTGCTTCTTCTCCGGTCCCACAAGGTTCCTGTGCTGTGTGAACCTGGTTTTGGCCTCTCTGATGTCGGTCCGTTCCTACATACAGCCATTTCAGCTCATCAACCCATCCAGTCCTTTCAGCAGGCAAGCTGTTAGGACAGAAAGTGAGGCAGAAAAAGGAGCCGAGACCCTTGCTGTGGCAGGTTTTGGCTAGTCAGTGTGGCAGGGCATCCTGCTCTCCCTGGTAGCCCCGAGCAAGCACAGGTGGAACACCAGGACCAGACCCCAGTCTGGCCAGACTAGGCAGCACCCTCCCTCTTGCCTGGGTGACCCAGCCCCACGTCGGGGCTGAGAAGCAACAGCAGACCCACGTGGGCAGCTCCTCAGGGTGCAGGGGCCACAGGGCAGCAGGACGGGCTCACCCCCATCCCAACCCCGCTCTCAGCCACGCTTGCACAGGAAACGCCAGGCAGCTGCAGCAAGGAGCTACGTGAGCGTTAGCAAAGAGTGGGCCTTTTCCACAGCAGGGGAAAGTACAGCACAAAGCTGCCCGTGTTTCTGAATGTTCACAGCCCACGGCTCCTCTTGTCGGCCAGGAAGGGTAATGGCTAAGGTGCTGTGCCATTGCATTTCTGAGAATTTCTGGTTTTTAAGATCTCAATAAGGCAGGCAGGGGATGTTCTGCGTAATGCATCTGAGCACTGGGGAACTGGAGGCAAGCTGTGGCTTTTCACAGTATTTCTACCAAGGCAATACACGAGGCCCAAGCCCCTCTGTCACACTCCCGAGAGTCAGAAGGAAACCAGCATCTCGCAAGTTAACAAGGTTAATGAGAGAGGTACCGTCCAGCATTGACAGTTTTGGTAAACCTCCTTCCTCACATCTGGGCAGTCAGACATCCTGTGGCAGCCAGACCATAGCACTCGCTGCAGCCCGGACAGATCTCCGCAGCACCCCACAGGGTCTCCCAGCTCTTGGCCACTCCGACACACGGGCATGAGTGAGGTGCTGCTGTGTATCTGCAAGGCTTAAACCCATTTGACAGAAGAGGCCTACATGATCACCCCAGTATTACAGATGGGGAAATGAGGCAGAGGAGGATGAAATGACTTGCTAAGGTCAGCCAGGCAGTCCAAAGAAGGACAACAAATGGAACCAGATGCTCCTGTGACCCAAATCCCTGGCTCCCAACTACCTGTCTAACAAAGCACCACTTAAAAGCACCTCCCGTTCAGAGCATCTATTGCTGCAAGCAGCCTCAGTGGTCAGGTTCAGGATTGTGTCACCATTCTTTTCAGCCACCCCTTTTTGCTTCCATCATGGAAGAGCAGGCTTTTTGTTGACTGTTTCTGTCATGTCCCCTACATACACTGCTTTCAGCAACTCCATAAAAATTTGCTGAACCTTAGTGGCCACTTTGCAGAGCTGCAAATTTACGGTGCGGCCTCAATGGAAAGTTACTGTGCATGCCTTGTGCCCACACAGGTAAGCACTGAGTTGGAACTACAGCTGCAGTAGTTATTTGCGTTATCTTGAAAGTTCCTTTAAGCTCTGCAGCATCAGTAATTTGGTATAAACACAGGCATCTACTTTCCTCTCTCGCTGAGGCTGTTTAACCATTGGGGTTTTTTAAGACAGATGATATCAAATTCATGGCAGTGTTGACTCCTACTGATGTTGTCTCCAGCAAAGAAGGGCCTCTCCATCTACAGCTGGTTCTCCAGAGAAAGCTATGAACAGGCCTTTGTATTTGCCAAATAATAAAGCTTTAAACTCTCAACAAAAGGTAAGGAAACAAAACTCCTTATCAGAAACTAAATCACCTGAAGAACTCCAGGACCTCAACAGCTGGGCAGGAATATGTACAAACAGAAGCTTAAGTTGCACAGCTTTCAGTGTGGCCTCCTATGGCAGCAAGAGAAATCCTCACCCAGCTTGTGCACAGGAAGGAAAGGGAACAGCCATGTTCTTACCTGTATTCAGGGTACCTAAAAAGCTGGCCAGGGTCCTCCCTTCCCACCACCCTTCTCCCACCTCATTCAGCAAAACCGATACCAGAAAGTGAGGTCAGGAGAAAAATCCTGAAAGGGCTGGCTAGTACTAGACAAGGAGAGGGGCAGGCAGAGAAAAAAAAGAAAAGGTATTTCCCATTTGCTGCTATGGGAAGATTTGTATTTACTCCCCCTTATCAAAACTAGTGCAGCACTTTCCCTGCAAATGGCTCCTGAGAAAGGTAGAGAGGAGTAAGGAGTCCCCAGTGCCCCTGGCTAAACATTGCCTGAGGGGCTCAGAGGAGCTGTGATTTATAACTGGGAGAACAGTCCATCCACCTGGGGAACACGATTCATGCCAAATGGCAGGAAGAGTAGGTGTGAGGAAGCAGCAACAACTACTGCTTTCTGGAGAACAACATTTTATATTGCCTAAAGAGTTTGCAGGATGATGCAGGACAGACCTTGCTTGAGACCCCCTGCAGCCTCCCCACCCATTTGAGGGAAGAAACAACATCTATGACTGCCGTTACTCACCCTCGGTCATTAAGCCCATGCCCTTTCTTCCTCTTGGATCCTCTGCAACGGTCACCCTGCTCTCTGCATACTTCTCCTCCTTTCTCAGTCCTGCCACGGTTCACCCTGTGACGACAGAGACACCAGCAGCAGAGGCTGTCCCACTCAGCAGGTAGCTCCTGCTTCAGGCTCCGTGTGCCACCTCGGAAAAGCCTCCACCCACCCCAGCTCGAGGTGAATTGAGACTGACTGCCAGGCAGTTGACTACCCATTCATACACATCACTGCATTCCAGCCCTGCTGTCCCAAATCCCGTAACTGTAGGCTTTTCTGTTGTTTCAGAGGAGAAATCTCCAAGGAAGGCCTATTGCTCTGTGATGGAAAGCTTTCACAGGAGTGCAACATAAACTCTTAATGCTCTTTGCTTCAAGTCATGCATACAAAGTCACTATTGCAATTCTTTTCATATAGACAAAAACACCATCACATCATCTTTTTCTTTCATTTTTTGTTTGTTTGAAGATATCTCATTACATGACATTTAGTATCAAAAAAACCTGTTAAAACTGCTCCACTCCTTAGTTTTGGGAAAATATGTTTTGCCCTTGAAGAGGAACTTGTACAAACCAAAGCTAAGACAGCAATGCTGGCAACAGGATAGCCACTAAACTGTATTTCTTTATTCCATTTGCATATGATACGAGAGCAGATAATAATTCTCTTTAATGTACTGTATTTGCAATTCCAGAAGATTCACTGAAAATTGCCTCGAAGTAATTCTTGGTCTGTAATACATCTAGTTTCTATAGTGTGAGACAATACTAAAACTATCAGTAGTTGTCATCAGTTTAGGCAAGTTTTAAAAATTCTGCATCGACTTCAGGTCCCAAGTTCTGCTTTTTCCCTCATTTCCGGTATTAACTATAAAATACACGCTTTATACTATAGTCCCATCCAATACTTTATCATAGATGTTGGCTAAGTGTGACATGAAATATACTAACCAGAAAAACAGATCAATTAAAAATAAGCTGACATTAGCTACCTGTATTTGCTACCTCTACAGATGGAAACCTTTCCTTACCATTAGCGTTTGGCACAACGCCCAAATGATAAGCAGACTACAGATGTCTCTCCATGTGCCAGGACCAGCCCCTGCCCCAAAATGCCCATAAACCAAGTGGGTGGACATAAGGCAAGTATTCCCATCTCCCAGGAGGCAGAGACTCACCCCATCCTCACAACACCCACCCCTCCAGTCCCCAGGGACCACAAAAAGAGTGAAGGGAAAGCCCACAAAATCACTCTACTCTCTGCCTGCAGACCCGCAGCCAGCTCTGGCTGGGATATCAGGCAACCCTGGTCACAGCCCAGGAGGTCCCAACCCAGCTCCCTGAGTGAAGGGGAGGCACAGTGCTGGCCAACAGCCCTTCTCTGAGCAAAGCTTGAAGGCAACAGGAGGTGCAGACCAAAGAAGATGGCAACGTTAGCTCCTGGGGAAGGAACCAAGCTGCCAAGCACGCATCTGTAGGTGCATTGAGAGGTGAGGGGTATAGTCAGGTCCCTAAACTTGCAAGCATAATCAACAACGTGATGAAGTCAGGCCCCTCATGGTTGATGGGAGGGCAGGGGAACCCCAGGGATGAGGACCTTTTGGGGGCTGAAATCCCACCTCATTGCTGAGCTGGGAAATACCCCCGTGAAGATGCCAATGATGCCATCAGCAGGCATAGGCAGAACTGCTCTGGGCTCTTCACATGCTACTTGAATGCAATTGCTATCCAGCTCCTGAGGGGTTTAGCCATATTTGAACACATTAGGGGGGTGTCTGTGCCCCTCACTCCACTCTCATCTCCCTTACCATTAAACATCCTTTGCCCTCCAGGCAGTCTGCTTTGGTACAGGCAGGGAACAGTTTCTTTAGTCCCTATCAATAGTGGATGGCTGTGTGATTCAGGCACATTGCTTGCTGGTGATCAAGAGGGCTGGAGGTAAGAGTCTATCAGTCCCAGAGCTGGCCAAGAGCTCCACTTCAGCCTGTCAGCCAGCCTGGAGCCACACAAGTGGCATTCGAGGGAGGCCAGCCAGAAAGATGCTGCACTTCCCAGTGGTCCTGCACAGCCCAGAGATGTCTCTTAACTGATTGTATCCAAGTTAAATTAATCTTGATATAATTAACACACCACCTGCCACCATTTACTTGCTGGAAAAGTACAAATATTTAGCAGGGCTTCATCTGAGGGTCTTCTAGATTCCCAGTAAAGACTCCCTGGCTGTCTCCAGCCACATCCCCTGCCTAAGAGATGAGTCACGTAATCTTGCAGAAAGGAAACACAGTGCTCATTGTGAACAAAACCAATGCAGGATGCAGTCACTGGTTGTCAAAGGTCACAGGGTCCCCACTGGGTGATGATGTTGTTTCCCAGCCTGTTTTACACCAGAGGACAAGAGGGGGGCATTGCATATGCTCAGGAGGGACTTCACCACCACTAGCCTCATACAAGCAGGGTTTGATTGCATGCAGGCACTGAGCAGCCTGGCTAAAGGCATAAGCAATACCCAAATGCTAATCCAAGCCACTGTGATGACACATCACCAAATCCTGCTTCCATCTCAGACAGAAACGGGTGATGCTGCTCTTCTTTTTACTGGTTCTGTGTGTTTACCTAAGGAAGTCCACAGGGTAGCTCAGTCCTCCCCATCTGGTGATAGTAATACTTCTAGATCTTACAGCACCACCAGAATTTGTTGGCTGATATTAAGGAAATGGTTTGAAGATACCTATCTGTGACATTGTATCCTACAGCTGAGTTACAGTTAAACTCTTCTTGTTTGCTTATTTTGAAATGAATTGCAGTAATTCATGAAAAGTGACACAAACTTACTATGCACATGCCTAAAATCTAGATTTTTTTCAACTACATGATTTTCATCAGAAGTTAGCACAACCACTGTTCGCATGCCTCTTCAGTATTCACAACAAACATTTCATTTGCTATTGTAAACTGGCCCATTATCAGTTTCGTCTATCTGCTCTCAGACTCACTAATTTTTACTCTGGTGTTTCTGTAGAGCTGATGGTAGTGGGGACGGATAGTCCTTCAGCTCCCCACAAACTGCTGGCTCTTGCCCTGGTGCCTCTGCCCCCATGCTGGGCTCTGAGGGAGGAGGACCGCAAGGGCTATGCACACAGCCACTGGGACATCAGCCACAGCAGCCTGGGGTAGAGGTTGGAAAGGACAGCACAAACTGTTTCATTGCTGGGAGGGGGAGCTTTACTGACATGAGAATTTTGTGGGGATGAGTTCATCATGAATGCTAAAAAAAAAAATTGTTCCCCTGTCTCTGCTTGCTGTTATACAACATGTTTCTTTTCTGCTTTTGCTTTCACCTTAAGATCATTCTCTGTTCTCCTTTTATATTCATAAACTGCATGAATTACATGATGAAAAGACTACATACTACATTTCATGTCATTTGTTGCTTAGCATATGCCACAAGCAGAGGGAAATTTTTCTCTTCCCACCACAAAACATTGACATGGATACAAATCTAAACAACCATTCTGTACAGTACTATAAACCACTGGTAGTTTGTCTCAGCTGAGAGGAAACCACATCCCAAAACATTCGCACTTCCCGCAGAGCAGAGCTCCCCTTGTCCCACCAGCACCCGATGAGCAGGAGGGACCCTGCCCTACTCCCAGCCTTCCTTAGACAGGACCAGTGGCTGGAGAGGATGGCGTGACTGTCAGCTCTCTGTGTGGCTCCCCTCCCCTGCAAAGCACCAGCTCCCCACAGGAGGCCAGAGGCACACAGAGGCACCCCAGCACCAAGGGCTCCCTCAGCAACCTGGAGAGAGTAGGGCTGGCGTGGCACAGCCTCACCAAGGCCACCAGAAGCCCTGAAGAGGCAGTACAGGCATCTCTGTTTCTGGTCAAATTCCTGATAGCACCATGTACACCCATACCCGTTCCTCTGCCAGATAGCCCCAGGCCCAAAAGTATCCTCACTATTGCCTGGGTGGTGCAGCGCCATAGTTGGGCTGGAAAACAAGTGCAAATTCAGGCGGGTGGCTCCTTGGGGTGCTGGGTTCACAGGCTGCAGGACAGGATCACCCATGTCCAGTCACACCACTGTTCCAGGGATAACACTGCAATGGTAAAGTCAAGGGATTTTATATGATCACAAACCATCAGGACATTGGTTTTACCCACCATCTGGGCCCACTTGTCTAAGGGTGAGCATGAGAGAGTCACCTCCTCCTTGCAAAAGGAGCTATGCAGTCAAGCATCCTCTCTCACAGCTGAGGTGGCTTAGGTGTCATAAAAAAATACAGATGCGTAAAGATGGGTAAAACAAACCCATCTCCCTGCGTCCCTTCCCTGCACCTCACAGTTCGGGCAAGACACCAGAGCAGGGTTTGGCAAGCTGCGAGTGCACACGGACATGCAGGCACATTGGCACACACGCTCCAATGGGGACTAGTTATACGCCACTGTCCTACAGCCTCTCCTGGACTGACTTACAAATGAATGTCATAGAATCATAGAATCATTTAGGTTGGAAATGTCCTTGTGATCTTTGTTCTCTAGACTACCCAGCTCAGCTGTAGTCAGCAGTAACTTGTTATCACCTTTCCTTTATTTGGCCAGGCGAAAATTTGGAAGCCAGCCTGTACTTTCAGTGAAAACCATAAAGAAACAATTATTAAATAACAGACCTTAAACATTTCCAAAACAAGTTAGAAAACAGATCTTTTTATTAGGAACAAAATCATCGCGGGGAAAAGAAAAAAACACCAAAAAAGAACAATAGCTGGGCATGAACACATACAGTTAAAGGAAGAGCACAGGCTGCATGACTTCTCTCCTGACTTAACAGTAACAAAAACCTTTGCCCCCATTGCTGAACTGGCATCTTCAGCAGGGAAGGACAGAAAACCAGCCATGTCCTATCTGCCTCAAAGAGTCAGATTTCCATCTCAACGGGAAAAATCCTTCCCAGACTGGGGTTACCCCCGTGGTGGTGCTAACAGCTGTCCTCCCAGGGCTGACAGCAGCATGGCAGCACTAGGGCAAGCTGGAGCCAGGACCGCACAAGCCCAGCAGGACAAGGCTGGCCCAGCTCTGCCACCCTTAGCACCCGAAATGCTGGCATTTTCTCCAGTGCACCTCAGAGCACCGTTCAGCCTTTGAAGCATGTACTGGAGTCGACTGTCCCCTGCCTGTCCCTGCCAGAAAGTGCAGAAGAGAAACAAAGCTATGTCCCCCCATTTCAGTGACGGTGGCCCCTGTTCACCCAGTATCACTGCCACTGTGCTGCCTACAGGCAGCTGCCACCCCAAGCGCTTGGCGTCACATTTCTGTCATTCAACTCACAGCCTTTGAGGAATGTTTGTACTGACAGGAGATAGTGCAGCACCATGAGGAAAAGACTTATTATCTCCCCCTTACCGTGGAAAATCTGATTCCTACGGCAGCCTTAAAAAGCAGAGACAGGCTGAATCACCACCAACACAGCACACAAGATCCAAAAATCTTCTAAACAGAGTCACAGGACAAGGAAACAACAAGAACAACCACCTACGGCTGGGCGTCACCGATGCAGAGCTTTGCCATGTACACAGACATGAAGGACTTCCAGGTAAGCATGCAGCCGTCCCGCCAGCTCCCCCACCTGGGAGAGATGCATTCAGCTTGGTTTTGATTTTGCTGGGGTACTTGCAGACTTCGTTGGGTGGCATTTACAAGGCATACCTTAAATGCATTTCCAAGGGATTCATGGCACAACATCAGCACGATATATAACAGGGACAAAATGACAAGGGAAGAGAGGAATGCAATTCATGCCTCCCCATCCTTTTCTTCCCCGATCTGTACCATCTCTGCTTTTACTCTACCATCCCTTTCTAGTGCATTGGGCTACTTTAACACCAACATGCCTCGCAATACCTTGCTCTGGCAGTGCATCCTGCAGCACTCCCTGTGGCCTGACAGCCCTGCAGCCACTGGCAGCTTTGCCAGGGACTCAGCTACCTGCTGCCTGGGACTGAGTCCTTGCCCTCTCCTCACCTCACCTCATCCTTCTTCCCTGAAGGTCTACCCCAGCTGGTGCCGCTTTCAAACCTCCCCTGAGCAGAACAGGACGTGTGTAGCAGCAAGACTTGCCTAAGAGATTCTATAAATTGCTGCTGTCTGTACAAATAATACAGCACTGAAAAAGCCTACAAGCACAGGCAGATGGCTAGCTTAATCAGCTTGTAGCTAAACCATTACACCAAAGGCACTAATACTTGCACTGATGAACATTCTCAGCGTTATAATCAACATTTCTGTCAAAATTACACACCCAAGCCCCAGGCACCCTTCTGCTGCAAGCAAGCAAGCTAGTTGACAGAGCTGTTTTAACTCACTGGCAACCCAAGCAGTTAGGTTCTGGCAAAAGGTAACCAGTAGCCCCCTGCCATTACAGGTTATTGAAAGGCGAGCAAGCCAGTGTCGCCTCCTGGGGTCTGCACACAGCAGCCCCTACCACCACTCCTGGCCCCACACAGCAAGCGGTGAGGGCCAAATCAAAGGGTCTGAGCTCAGAGGAGTGATTCAGATAAACACCCGGCACAGCAGATACCTAGCTGAAACCTCCACTGAGATTTTTTGGCAGGGCCTGTGAAAAACGCCTTGAAATCTCCTGAGAACAGGCTTTCTCAGGAAATTTCTGGCAGGTCCTTGTTTCTGTCTGGGACTGGCAGGCCACCTCAATCCACCTGTCATGCCTGCCCCTTGCAGGAACTGCCAGCTGGTGAAGACATGGCAAGGCATGTGGTGGGCAAGGAGCAGGAGGAACCACCCATCTCATTTCAGGCTGTCCTCTAGGGCTCCACAGGTTAACTGCCAGTCTATTAACAGGCAAAGCATCAAAGAGCTGCCCAGTTTAGTTTGTTAGTGAACATGTCAGCCCACAGCAGCATGGCCTTGAAGCCACGCATGTGCTTTTTCTTACTTTTTCTTTTTTTTTTTTTTTTTAAATGAGGTTAGTAGGCCTGACACCTCACATCTTTCCCTGCTAAAATTTTCCAGAACAATTCTTACACACAATGAGACTATGGGATGCAAAGGACGAGTGTCATAGGCTTCAAGACAGGGCGGAATGGCAAGCACACCAGATCAGTCATCAGCTGGATCCGGGAAACAGTCCGAGGCGTTTTCCTGGCTTTCCACATCAATTATGACCGCTGGGTCTGGCATTTCCTCAGGTTCTATCTCCACTGGCAAATTTTCTTCCACAGGGGGCTCAGGCTCAATGCCTTGACCAGTCTGGGCAGCATCTGGAAAAGAAGGGAGAAATGGTTTATAAGTGCCTGCACTATGCTCACACCCCCATAGAAATCCTCCCGCCAGTCCCTGATGCCACAGGCTGCCTAACCTGCACAGTCCCCTCTCCCCAGGCATCTGCAAGCCAAATTTCAGTTTTCTTTGTAACTGCTCATTTATTGAGCTGTTCATCATAGCTTTGTTTTGTAAGACACTTTGGTGCTGAAACTCTCCGGGCTCAACTGGCCAAAATGTACCAAAATACCAAAGCAAAATCTATTCAGTCACATCTGAGTAATTAAAGCTGGCTAACAGCACACATGTAATATGTTCTCACCTAAACACTTTCCACACGCATCTCTGCTTTTTACTTATTTGAAGAAAATATAAACAGGGGATACCTTCTTAATCAAACTGACAATGTGGAGATTTTTTTTGAAAAAAAAAAAGTTCTACACTTTAAGTATATTAATATTAAACATGATCTGAATTACTTAATTTTTTTTTTCTTTCTCACACTATGTTCATGAGTAGCATTTAGTATTTTGAAAGCAGGGCAAAGCAACATCCAAGGTTAGACATAAAGCACAGCTGAGCTGCTGAGAGGCTGTGCATGGTACAGTGAAGGATACCAGAAGTGGAGACAGCAGTGCTGAGACCAGGCTACAACCTATGTAATGTTGCTCCAGTTCATGATGTCGCTGCTAGACCTACTTCAGCTGATGATGGTGCATTCCCAGGGAAGGTGTTGCCACCACTCATGTTTGTGGAACAAAATTAAGGGAAACATAATGCAAAAAGTAGAGTACTAATATCAAGCACTCACAAAACAGGATTCTGAAAGGATTTTATCGCTGCACTCTCTTGACCATACTGTGCTAAAGCTGTGGGGTTGTATTCTTGATTTCTTGAAGGATTTAAAATGTGACTGTATTCCCACTTTAGCACCAATTTAAGGAAACACACAAGCCTCTGACTTTGATGGGATTTAGCTGTGTTTCTAGTTCAGCATATTGGTGGATGCTGTCCTGAAGATGACTGCTTACAAAAACAATGCCGATTCTTATAAAATGTTACTGATGAGAAAAGCGTAGGGCGGTGGTGGTGGTGATAAAATTGCAGGAAAACTGCTAAGTTTGGAGGGATTGCTGGTTTTGAGATGTGTATTTTAGCACAGGAAACACTGGAACAGTCTGCAGTCTGCTGGCAGTACCCTCTGCAGGATACTTATGAGACGGCTGCTGCTACATCTCACAGCTAGATGAAGGCAAGAGCTACTCCTGTGCAGAAGCTGAGCACAAGTAAGGTACTGATAAATGACCTGCTGCAACTTCTGTCGTCTGGACAAGATGAAGCATGTTCCCTGCACTAGTGAGTGAGTCCCAGGCCCCTCTCTCCAGTGAGCTCCTTCCCCATCAGTCACACACATCCATTTTTTCCTTCACCCTCCTGAACAGGCTATCTGTCCAACTTAAAACAAGTCACTGGACCCACCAGGCTTTGAAGGACAGTCGATTTGGGCAGCTTGAGCCTCAACGTGGTCTCCATCAGGGGGGCTCTTCACACCTTCACTGGAGACCACGGACATTGTTAGTCCATCATCCTTCTCCTCCTCTGTAAAACCAAAATCAGAGACTTGAAGGAAAGAGGTCCCCTGCATCCTAGCAGCCTTGGCACACTGACTGCGAGGCCGGACTGCCAACACATGCCTGCGTCTCCTCCTCATGTGGCACTGACTCCATTCCTGGAGCAGAGAGATGCCAAGTACGGAGAGCCGCTGCCAACCTGTCAAGAGACCAGCTTGACCATGCTGGCAGGACCACAGCTTGAGGTGGCCTCACTGAGCATGGGCAGACTGCACTTAGGGACTGGTGCCGACAAAGGACTGCCAGAAGCCTTCAGGTCCTTTCAGGATCAGACCTGAATGAGGCTCAATTTTCTTGCCCATAGAAAAGGTTTTGCTGTGTGTCTTTCTGGCCAGGAGCACACGGTGGCAAGCATGAGGTGAAAAAAGGAAAAGCAAGGTTTAATTCAAGACCCCACTGGTTGTAACAGTTGCCTGTCAGCAAGCAGCCTTCTGCTCCACTGGGTCAGGGGAGGCCTGGCTAGAAGACGAGCAGCCACCAACCTGAGGCCATTTCAACCCCTTCCTGCACACACACACAGTCCTCTGTGAGACTCATCCCAGGCAGCAACAGCATTCTCCACTCACCTGAAGGCACTGGGATGAACTTGTGCTTCCTCTTCATGCAGCAACATATGACTGAGGACACAACCACCACCAGGATAACCGCACCCCCTGCGCATCCTGCCAGGATGTAAATGAACCACGGGTACTGCAGCAGGTCTCCTGCAAGAAGTACAGGGTGCTGTTAGTTTTACCAGGGTGGAAAAGCTTCTTCCTCCAAACCCCGCAGACAGATTAGAGCATGTGGGCATTATTATTGCATTACTTTGGTTTGGATCAGGGGAGCTGATATTATGAACTGTGGCACATCATAATTTATGTCACATCATTTAACTATGGTATGAAATTTTTCATTAATAAGAGAGGCTTGTGTGGCTATGCTGTGTGCATTTATTTCTGTGTACTCTGACCAGTAACGTCTAAGATAATTTGTAAGTTTTAATCAAATTTAATAGGGAAGGTGGTGGTTTGAAAGATACTACATTTCAACAAGTTTTATGAAAACAGGCAGCTGAGGAGAGAGACCTAAACTAGCATCTCCTGCTTAAAGACAAGCTGCAGAGTCTACCCTCAGAGCTCATATTAGGCCCCAGAGAATCCACTTAGGACAGCCATGTAACGACTACACCAACCTCAAAGCAAGTCTGATCAGAGCCTGCACTTCCTCAGGCACCAAAGACTCCAGCCACTGGGGTCAGAGCTGTAGGAACCTGGCTTCACCGCTGCTCAGGGAAAGATTTCTCTTTATTCCCCTTCCCAACCGAGATCATGCGAAATGCCTAGCAGGAGGCTACGGCTACAGATGGCTGAGCAGAAGGCCATGCACAAGTCGGTGGTAATTATTACCCAGCTCAGAGTCCTTTGTTCAGGGTTGCTTTGACAGTCAGACTTGTTGCTGAGCAAGAAAGCTGGTAGAGGGCATCACAGACTTGCAGAAAAGAGACACCCGTCCAGACTGGAGCCTTCACTAAGACTATTTGCTCAAACCTGCAGTAGCCAGTAGGAAGACTCTTCTTCCCGCTATGAAGAAAACATAACTCAACTATCACTATACTACAATTTCCTTGAAACTCCTTAGGTAAACCCAAGCCATCCCTTTTTAAATCCCATTTTAAATCTTTTTGTCTGTGCGCATGCCTGCACAGCACCACACTGGGGAAACCAACAGGCTCATTTAGAGCTTGTTTTTGAGATCCCAAATGCACAACTTACTGCATATCCCTGGAGGCTAGGAAGTGTTTCAAACGTTCCAGGACATACTACATGCTGTCATAGTCCACATACTCACCAGAACAGTGAAAACAACTGTGGACAGCTGCTCCTGTCTCAAATATTCAAAGCATTTTCAGAGTGCTCGTTCCAGTCTGTTTAGGAACAGTTACCAAGTTCAAAAAATCTATACTCAAAATTAAATTTTCAGCAAATGAGAAACAATTTGCCTAATAATTTTATTTCCTTTTTGATGAAAGCTTAGAGAATATTGTCAAAAGCATAAACATATGTTGGAAATATTTTTCCTAAAAATTTGCCATTTGTTAAAAAGGTCTTTTTGATACAATATTGTGTTAAAAATTGGTAATGAACAAGTAATAAAAAAAGTAATGAATAAATATAAGCCTTTTATATATGATGACTTGTTAATTTCTGAATCCTCTGCTTTAGATACTGCATGATCAGAGCCCTTCGGTGCCTGGGAAGTTTACAGTATTTCTGCCAAATTGTTTTACGCTAGCAATTATTCAAAATTAATTTAATTAGCCAATAGGATGCCCAAATAGGTGCTTTTACATAGATCTTATACCTACAGTGGAAAAATGTATTCAGCCCTTTGCCTGGAGCAAATAATAATCCACAAAAATAATGAATTAGTCTTTAATTAATTTAAACTTAACTCATTTCTCTCTTCATTTTATTAGTATCCAGAACTGCTTTAGTTCACTTTTACAAATGTGGTTGCATTTGGTGACTAAAAAGTAGAATCACTGCTACTTTCTTGCTCTCAGACCCTTCCAAATAGGTGTTATTGTGCGTGTCCATCCCAACAGAGCTATCACTAAATTCCCCTGTGGGCTTTTCAAGAGGAAATGGGGAACTGATATCACACACAGGGGACTGGGCAGTCACCCAGAATAAAAAATGGTAACTGTCAGCACTTGCATGATTTATCACAGAGCTTGACTGAACAGCTCATGGATGTTTGCATCCTCACTCCCCAGTGCCTCAGCCAACTTGGGTCTGACTACGCTGAACAACCTCTGATCAATTTAACTGGACAAAATTAAAATCACTGCTCCACAATCACAAATGCCAAACTTGTACAGATTGGCCAGCGGCACCAACACAATCAGGCATGAACAGCCCATGGCATTTCTGTTGAATGCCAGCACACACGACAACATGATACAGGGTTTATATCAGTAATTTTGCTTTCAGATCAACTGTATGCCAACCATAGAAGAAAAGACAATATCTGCTGTAGAGTTGGAGTGTCTCAGACCTAATTTCTAAAATGCTAGGTGCTATTGCACAGTACAATTTCTCTAGTAGCAAAGGTGCTTAAATCAATTACAACTAAATTATTCAAAACCCTTATGGTTAAATTATGCCACCCTGACGTAGTTTTGATGACCATCTTCGCTGCTGGAGAGGAGAAATACCTTCACTACTGGAGATGCAAGTGAAATCTCACTCAAGGTTATCTAATCAAATTATTATCATTATTATTATTTTCTTCTAATAAATGTGAGCTTACAACAAACACAGACCACTGCTTTGCATCATGAGGTTCTGGCAGTTTTGATCAGTCCTAGGATCTGGATTTTCTGTCTCATTAAACTATGGCCTCATTGAAGCAGAGTACTCGGCATTTATGGATAACTTGCAAATGGGTAAAGTCACAGCCTTCTCACAGAACTACATATCCAACCAGGGACATGGAGGGAAAAAACCCTACATTCTGTGTCTTTTACTCCACCTCTGATGGTGTGGGCCTGGTAGAGAGACATTTGTATAGACTGGTAAATCTTTGTGCAGCTGGCCTAGATATGGACCTGAGTCCAGCAGCAACAGGGCTGAACTAGCAGAGGTGTTTTTACAGGGATGTTACAGAAACTGGAAGGCGGCCATCTGAGTAATGGATGACCATCAGAGTAGGAAATAGCTCGTGTTTCTAAATTGGCATAAAGGTTTGGTGCACAGGAGGGTGCAAGGTCTTCATCACTGGGAAGTAGGAAAACAGACAGATGGATATCTGTCATTGCTGCAGAGTTGGGTAAAAGGACCTCCTGAACAAACTTTCATCCTTTCTATGGTTGTAGGCTGTGTCAGTCTGAGACACAGGAGGGAGAAGGAAGTCAAGGGGACACTTTCTAAAGGGAGGATGTGGTAAATCTGGAAGGCAGCTGCCAGAGGACAGAAGAGTTTGGTATTATGCAGACAGCAACAACAAAAGGAGATTTTCTGGAGACACCGTTACTCACCATAACTGCAGGACAGCACAACGGGCCTGGTCCTTGTGACACTGTTCCCATGGTAAACCTCACATACAAATTCCCCAGGCACGGTTTTGTCCAGGCGAACCTTCTTCCCACCATCCTTAATGCAAGCCTCAGGGGTCTTCAGCGCAGTGCCATTCAGCAGCCACTGAAAGGTGGTGCCCTTGCTGCTGGTCACGTCGCAGGACAACTCTCCAGTCCCATTAGGGAAGCACTGGACACCAATGGCCGGCTCTGGTCACACACAGCACAGGGCAACGGGAACAGGGAGGAAAAAGAGAGGTGAGGGGCGGACTCAGCAGTGAACATGAGCTGGATAGGAGCTTCCCTTACTGGCAGTCTTACTACCATTGCATTTACTGGTAGCCAGGGAGCACAGAAATAAGAAACCAGACTCTTCAGTGCCTGCTCCCAGCCCTGAAATGCTTAGCAGTGCCCACCCAACCCTGACAGTGACTCTTGGTCCCCTTTTTGGGGATGCCACAAAAATCTGGCATCTCTTCATTTTCCTTACTGAAATAGAAAAAGAGAAAAATAAAAGCCCCTGATCTGAGAGGACAGTGGAAACACCCAAAGCATTTGCCAGCCAGAGGCTTCCTCTGTAATCAGCAGGTAACTGTAGCTTCAGAGGAGACTCAGCCCTCTCCTCCACCAGAGGTTTGTACTTTTGCTGTCACTCTGCTTTTCCTTCCATTGTAGAGAGGAACCAGTACAAATCATGCCCAACACAGGTACCAGCACCAGACACCTGCAGTTAGATAGGACCCCCCAGACTAGGACAATTTAAAATGAAGTAAAAAATCATTGATCTTATTACATTTTCCTGAATTTCCCTCTTTCAGTCTACTAAAAGGAGCCAACCTATTTCCTACATTTGCCACTTTGCAAATACAGACTAGACAGAGAAGTAGTATGGTTTTATGACAGTAAGAGTAACATTGAGAACATCTATGCAAACATCCATGTAAATAAGGTCAGAAATCACTTTCTTCAACTAGGACATCATCTTGAGCTATAATTCACTGCCTCCAGGAATACCTTTGCTATGAAATTGTTTCCCCTGACTTAAGCGTGGCAACAGAACACAAGGAGTAGACAACACTTCCCAAAGCAAATCCACTGAAATGGACGTTAAACCCAGGACACTTCTGCAGTCTTTGCCTGCTTCCAGTCTAAGCCCCTGATCTTCGTGCCAAGAAGTCACATCTTTGACCTACTCTCCATGGCAGTTCCGCCTGTTTGCCCCCGAAAGGTGTAAGGATTCATTTGTCTTCACTGAGACCAGTTTGCTCAGACATTTTCATTACAATTTCATACGCTTCAATTTCTCTCAGAAGCTTGTGTAAGTGAAAGCCCTGCAAAAGGGACGGTGGAGATGAGGACCAGAGCAATGGTCGCTGGCTGTCTGGAGCGCTATTCAGCAGGGGGGCAAACCCATTTAAGGTTTCTCCATATTAACCCAAGCTGGATCCTGTACAGAAGGAACTTTATTTCCATCTTCTCACCCCACAGATGGATGAGCAAGCACACGACAGGGACCAGCAACTCTGAGGCCACAGGGAGGACAGCAGGGAGACTGGCACGGTAAGGTACCTATCATTGGCCTCTGAACAGACCCAGAAGATGCTGACCTCCAAGCTGCTCAGGGGCAGCTAAGAATCAGAAAGTCACACCCGGATTCCTTTAGTACCTTTCCTCAGCTGCATGAAGCAGGGGAAAAACCCAGCATGCCTCAACCCAGACCTGCACAGCAGCTCAGTTCAGTTTCCAGAGCCAAGTCAGGTAGGGTTAACTCCTTAAGGAAGCATGTCCACAGGCAGCAAAATGCTGTCAGTCAGTCAGCTTTTGTGAGAGCCATCAGGAACAGTACTCTGGAAATGGACTGAAATCTCCAGTTACATGTCTACATACTGTAAGCTCAACTTTACAAACACTTCAGGCTGCTGTCTCTTACATCAGGGAAAAACAGCACGTAGCTCGACTGACGAAGTAGCACATGACTACTTCAAGGAAGGCTCAACAGACAGGAGAGACTGACAACGCGGACGCAAAAAGCATCCCCTAGTTTACACTCACTATTACTGCCCCTTGAGGTGCCAGAGGCTTACAAAGCTGTTCCAGAGGCACCTATAGCTCCTGCAAGCTCAAGTGGTCTCTCAGGAAGAATTTTAAGGCACCAGCTTCCAAGCTAGGCTCACAAGTTCAAAAGCTATTTGTTGCTAAGAAGGCCACTTACCAAACACTTCCAGTGTAAAAGTGCTGGTGGTGTTGTGAAAAACAAACTCGTATTTTCCTTCATCCTCTTTCTCCACGCTCCTCAGCACTAGAGAGCCATTCTGCAAGTTCAGGCATCTGCTGGCAGAATTGCCGCACTTGGCCAACAAATTATCATTTAAGACAGTTGTCAAGCATTTCACATCCCTCTTGCTCATTCTGGAGAGGTTCTGCAGACTTTGAATTCCCACAGAAAAGACTGCTGAGCCGCCGCTGAGCACACCGGTCCAGGTGACTGAGCCTGAAAGGAGAGGCACAGAGTGTGGGCAGCAAGCTTGCCGTGTCCATCCATCCCCTCTCAGCTGCATCCCAGAAAGGCAAACGTCCAGGGGAGATATAAGAGGGACAGACCCACCCCCAGTGACAGGCTGGGGTCACCAGTAATTGAAAATCAGAGGAGTGGGAAGCCTTCTATAAAGGCCAACTTACCCCCCTGATAACATGGGAGTAGTGTGCAGACCATGCGCACAGGGTGACAAAGGGCTGAGCAGCTGGCCTTTTCTCTCCCCAAATTTGATGAGACCATCTACCACCCCCCATCAGAGCTGAGAGACTGCAAAGATCCTCAGGGCATCAATGCCATGGATCTTACGCAGAGGGCAGCAAAAACAACAGCTGCCTGCACAGCTGCTTTTACTCAAAGAGTAAGGTCACAGTTTTAACTTGAACAAGTCTCACAGTATCCTTGCACATTATTAAGTTGCTGTACGCAAATCAGAGATGGGTAAATGGCAGGGTGACAGCAGCTCGGAGACTAACCCAAGGTCACACCAAGCACTAGGAGTGGGACCACATTGCTCTCCAGCCCCTCCAGCCAGCATTCTGCGTACAAGGACCTTACGTTCTCTGCTGAAATGCTTTTACAGATGCAGTACACTGAGAAAGTACTATATTGTTAGTTATCATTCATTTACTAAAAAAATAATCTGTCTTACTTTGGTCTGACTGCCCCTTTCATGCATTAGCAGTTAAACTATTTGACTTCTCCCCAAACCTTGTAGAGTCCTTAAAAGATCCTGGAGCAAAATTAAGGAATCTGTTCACCTAGGCAAATCTGTGCCAACTTCATAAAGAAAAATCCCACTTACCATGAGGAACAGTTATTATCACCAGCAAGCACTGCAGAGTAAAAGAAGAGCTGAAATCCATTTTAAAGATCTCCTTGCATCATATGCTGAGAAGACGATCTGGCTACAGAGCTCAGTGAATATAGCGTTCAGGAAATGATGTCAGAAGCAAGAGTAAAAAAAAAAGAAAAGAAACTCCATAGTGGACAGATTGAATAATGTTTCAAAATAGACCTGCAAGGTTTTGGGTGACTGAACTCAGGCTGAACCAATGTGAGCCACAAAGTGCTCTGCAAAGTCCTGCACCTTGGAGCTAGCTGCAAGTGTGAGAATAGGGCTGAGAGGTGAGGAGAGACAGAAATATCTCCTGGTCAGCTCATCCCATTTAGGAAGATGCTAACGCTGAGAGGCAAAGGCAAAACACCTATTTCTTTCATCCTTTTCCAGTTTGTCGAAGTACAGCATTCCCATCCAGCAAAATTAGTCCAGTCAGGCAAAGCAACGCACATGCAGACCAGCTGATTTTCTGAAACACCAACAACCGTCACTCATGGAGAGTCTCACCAGCAGCAGGTGTGGGAGAAGGCTCTCCATCTGTATGCAAAGGCTACGTTCCCAGCCTGAACTTGGCTGGGCTCTTCTAGTGACTGAATGGTACCTGCCATACAGGAAAGAGCTCCGTACAGCCACCCCAGGCAAAGAATAAAGGTTACGGGACGTTAAGTTGCATTGCAAAACTAGACTGAACGCAGCCCGAAAGACACCCTGGCTCTGTTTGGAGTGCGGATCCCAGAGACAAGACTGAAAAGCCAATCTTGAGGAACTGCTGTGAACCAGTTATCTACAGGGCCACACCGGACCAGATACTTCATTCACACTCGCTGAGATGGCTTAAAGCACTCTGGCATTTTGCAGAGTGCCGAGGTGGATTTCACAAGCAACACAGCAGAAACCCTCTCGCTCACTGGAGGAAGTAAACTGCCATAGCATTAGAGCCAACATCTGGATTTTTTTTAGATGCACTTAGCAGATGTGCTGGGGAATAACTATGACAGCAGTTGAGGATGCAGCTGGGAATCTTATACTTCCGTGCTGTTTCTCCAGATGCAGCCCATTAAGGAAGATCCACACAGTGGAATTACACGTATACACACATTTCTGTGAAATGGTTAAACCCGTTGTATTGTGGTCTGCACTATTTTTCAAACAATTTGGCTCTGCTTGATAATTCCACATTTCGGCCACTGGTTTGGCCCTTCTGACTTCTTAGCAATGACAACTAATCTCACCTCCTGCTCCCAGTGTCCAAAATTTACAAGTTTGTTCAAGGCTACCATAGCACCATCCTGTCTTTAGGACGATCAGAGGGCTGGAGCACCTCCCATATGAAGACAGGCTGAGAGAGTTGGGTTGTTCAGCCTGGAGAAGAGAAGGCTCCAGGGAGACGTTATAGTGGCCTTCCAGTACTTAAAGGAGGCCTACAGGAAAGATGGGGAGGGACTCTTTATCAGGGAGTGTAGTGATAGGATGAGGGGTAATGGTTTTAAACTGAGAGTAGATTTAGATTAATATTAGAAATAAATTCTTTACTGTGAGGGTGGCAAGACACTGGAACAGGTTGCCCAGAGAAGTTGTGGATGCCCCATCCCTGGAAGTGTTCAAGGCCAGGTTGGATGGGGCTTTGAGCAACCCGGTCTAGTGGAAGGTGTCCCTGCCCATGGCAGGGGGGGGGGAACTACGTGATCTTTAAGGTCCCTTCCAACCCAAACCATTCTATGATTCTATGATTTATCATATGTGCATAGGACAGGCCTAAATTGATCTAAGATGTGACAGAAATAGCCTTCTCTGAGAAAAGCAGTGAAGTGAGTCTTCAGACGCTCAGAGCAGTGCAGAGGAAGGGGGAGAGAGAAAAGTATTTACAGTAAGAAACACTTTCATTTCCTTCTGTGCTGCTAAAATGACATGAAGAAAATTGCTCTCAAATACCACTGCAAGACTAGGGCAAACCATCTGCCTCGGATGTGCACATTCAACTTCATTTCACCTTCATGCTTGAAGGGCAAGCTGGTGGAGCTTAGGGTTGCAGTGCTCTGGTGGAGACACAAAACAGAACAGACAGCATGTGCAGGGTCGCTTCAGAATAGCACCCCAAAACGTTCAAAATCTCAGAAAAACAATAAAACACAAAAGGGGTGCGCATACAGCCAAATCCAGCAAAGTTCACCTTCTCCTCCAGCCAATGATAGCAGCCTTACAGAACTCTTACAGATTTGCAGTAAAATCAAAGAAAAAATACGGCCTTTCTACTGTAGCTCTGTTGTTACAGAAGTGACTCTGCATGACTGTGACATTGCGGTGTCCTGTATTTAGTCTCCCTCTCAGTGACTCCAGGGCAAACGAGTACATTTACGAGTTCAATATTTCTGACTGCAAGTGCCCCATACATCATGCAGTATATGAAGTCCCATTAGGCTCCTTCTGTCCCTCGCTAGCTTAAAAAAAAAAAAAAAAAAAAATCCTTCTGACCCTCACTAGCTAAAAAAATTTAAAAAAAGAAAAAAAGAAATCACAGCCAGGATAAAGATGACAGCATGCATACTATCTGTGTTGTCATCAATCAGCAACCTCCTTTTAAGAGCAACCCTCTCAAATTTCAGATATAACGAATGTTTTAGATGAGATTAGACAATAATTTCTAACATTGGCTAATAAACACTCACAACACCCTTGGCTAGCCAGAAAACTTACTTCCCCTTTTTATATAAAGATGCATAAAGTTTTGTGTGATTACTGCAGACAAAAAACACCTTGTGAGGCTTAACAGAAACCACAAGTAGAAGAAGGGGGAAAAAAAAGACAAGAACTTGTAGTTGGAAGGTGAACTAAAGTCTTTTTTACTTGGTGAGCTGTAAGCTCACAGGGCCATTTTGACCTTTCACTCACTGATGGCATCATGAAAGGAGAATGGAGATTCATTCCTTAGATGACATGAGGCATTCATGGAGCATGGGAGATTGGAAAACCTGAGCTAGCAAGTAAAGCAGGAAATAAGCTGTGAAGTATTATGAAGAAATTTATACATACTAACTCTGCACATCTTCCTTTCAAGAGGCTGGTAAGCATAAGCAGCACACCTATTTTTACTGTCATTAATGCATGTCAGCATTAACTGGGGAAATACACAGGCCTAGCCTCACACTGACGGAGTCGGCAGAGCTAAATGCCAGAACTCAATGCGTGGCGACAGAAGATAAGCCCGCGGCTCTGGCGATGCATGGAGCTGGCTCTGCAGGCTGCTGAGGGCTCCCTGCCCCAGCACCAGCCCCAGGCCAGGAAGCACTGCTGGCTGCAGGCAGTCTGCTCTTCTGTCCATTTGTCCCCCTGCGAAGGAGCGGCATGACCATGGCTACACCACAGCTTGCCAGGGCAGGTATAACCTGGACTGTGCAGCACTGGCAGGCGGGAGAGGCTTGCAGCCATGTTAGCTTACCTGTCCAATCCACACCTACAGCTCTTCACGCATGAGACTTTTTTTTTTTTTTTTTTTAAAGCACGCTTGAGTGGCTCTTGGGAGAGTTTAACTGTGCAGCCACAAGGCAGGAATGGGGGGCAAGCCTGAGAAATGCTTCTGTGTGGGGGAAGCAAGACCCCAGAGACTGATGAAGATTCACATTCATAAGAACATTAATTCTTTCTTTGTTAAATGAAACTAGCCAGAGAGCTATGCTTGACCTCTGAACTCTTTCTTGATCAAAGAAATAGCAAGCAAAAAATAGCAAAGACAAACACAGGAAGGTGTATGCTTACGTGCTGATAAAGAGACTGTCATGCACTTTGTTCCTCTAAGAGCAAAGCTGTGAAATCACAGCTATTTTACAACTCATTTAGCAACTGGACACGCATAATCAGGATACTCCTGTAGATCACATTCAGAGCAAATGGCTTTTGGACAAAATAGGCTGTACTGGCATAGCAAGAAGAGTGACCAGGACCTCCGGTCACAGATGAAGGCCCTCTTGCGTCAGGGACTCGACAGCCCCACACAGATCTGTAAAATGGAAATAAACCTGCAGACTCCCAGTAACATCGACATACATAGGCTTTCCCAGGCAGCCCCAAAGTACAGGCTTGCCAAATACCATATGCTCTGCATGAGACCTGCTCCACCGGCCCTTGTCCCATACGCTGTCCTGCAGCACTCGTACTCCACACATTTGCAATACAGCACAGCAGCACTGCTGCTTGGGTCCCAACACAACAGACAGAGCCCATGAGTCTGATTGTGACATCCAGCCAGCTGCAGCTGGTTTACATGATCCTGGAGGGGCAGAGAAAACCAAGAGGCTGTGTTGCAGCTGTGGACAGACATAATTTGACTGATTGCAGCCCATTCTCAAAGCTGACCTGCACCCTAAGCACACATGCCAGTCACCTCAGTGGATGCGCACGACACTGTCTACCAGCATGTCTGACAGCTGAGGGGCTCTTCCGCACCACATGGACCACAGCAGAGAGGTCTCGCATGTCAGCTCTTAGGAAAGCAAACAGGCCAGACACAGGCCACTGACATTTCTCCCCATCTCCCGAAATCGCCCATTTGCCACAGTTTCCATAGAAAGTTGCACCTGGGGAATTTCTCCTGACCAGCTCTCGCCTGGATGCTGAATAAAGCAAATCAGGAGAAGAGAAGGAAACTGGACTTCCATTCTCATTCCTACTATCTCTGCCTCAGAGACAACCTCCAGATGATCCCCCTTTCAGCTCAATCCATCCAACTTCCATGGGTCTGGTCCTCTGCCCTGAGACAACAGCCAGCCCTGAGTGGCACCCCACAGCTGCCAACCAGCTGCACAACGTGAGATTTTACCAGAGGCCACTGTAAGGGCAAAAGAGAGTGAAGACAACACATGTCCACACTGTTTTCCCAGCTTCCAGTTCAAAGAGACCATAAAAAAGACTGTTCTGAGTCAGATTAAAAGTTCACCTCAGCCATCAGCCTGTCTCCAAACACAGCTGATGTCAGAGCCTCAACTAGAGACGCTCTCTCTGTGACAGGGCCATTTAAAGTAACCCACAAATTACAAAAAGCACATTGGAAAAACACGCTGAGATCAGGAACTGCTGCAGAAAGGCTCTGGGCCTACTTATGGACAAGGTACATGTGGTTTCTCCAGCCTGTAGTACCTCTGGGGAAGGAATGCCCAACACTTGCAAGAGTCAGGGCCAGGATTTCTGGAGCTCTCAGGATGCCCCCATGGGGACTGTCAGATCCCCAGTGACAGGGGCCCACGGGAACACTCTCTCTTCTTCAGAAGATCCATAGATATTTTCAGCTTTCTCTTGCCAAGAGACGGAAAGAACATCTAAGATCCTGCAAACACGGAATGAGGACTTTGTTGTGTGTGTTGGGGGCTTAGCAACAGGGCTGATAAAAGGAAAATCTATACAGATACCTGCTCTGATGCACAGACAAAGAGGAACCTGGGAGACCTCCCAGCAGCAGGTCTGCTGCACCTCAGACACCTCTCCAGTGAGACACACACCACTGTCCTTGCGTCATGCTTCCTGCCACAGCCTTTGCTTTTGCTGTGTGATGCTGAGGCTATCTGGGACCTACCAAACCAGATACTGCTGTTCTGTCTAAAATGTACAGTTCAAGTAACAGTGCGTGGCAGGGAGGATCCTGAAGGGGAAGGGAGGATGAGACTGCATAGTATCCCAGAGCAAACAGAGAATCTCATCTCACAGTAGCACCTTGATTTCATGCACATGGTGCCCACCTGTCTCATGCTCTGGAAAAGCCCATCTCTTTCCTGCCCCATAATGCACAGCAGAGCAGTCCCATGCCTGCAGAATACGTAAATGACAAGCTGGAGGGAGGTCATCTTCTGCTCCCATTTCAGAAAAGTTAAAATCCATGTGCTTGTCACAGATCCCATGATTCATACGCAAACTCCCCTCCCCCAGCTTTCTCTCAGATAGTGAACAAGACCAACCAGGATTACAGAAGCTTATTCAGACTTCTGCTCATTAACAAGCTGCTGTCACGCTTAGGCCTTCTCTTCTCCCTCTACCCCTGCCACCAGACAGCTCAGGGTGAATGTCATGAATTCACCCCCAACTCCACTACTGCTGAGCAGCTATGGGGGGAGAGACCCACGCAGGTCCACGACAAAGCAGAGATGTGAAGGAGGTACTGTGCCACACTGCCATCTCATTTTGGTGCTCACCTATCACCTCACTACCAGGTGAGGCGAACAAGAATATAAGGATCCCAGCTGTCCAGGTCAAGCATACTAATCACATACAGTTTCTCTGACACAGCTCTCCTAGTCTGGCCCACAATGACAAGAGAAAAAGAAAAGTCCATATATAGAATAACTGCTAGAAACCACACAATTTATATTTAGCACCACTGGATGTGGGGCGAAATGCTTTGCATTTGCTTTGGAAAAAAAAACCAAACCCAAACAAAAACCGCCTTATTACAGAGCTATTCAGACGTATGGCTTCAATCATGGTGCTACATGAACAGAGCTTAACTGAAGGACCACATCAAGGACAGCAAGCACAGTGCCTACAGTCTATAGGCTTTGGCCAGTTACACTAGTCAGAGGAAAATCTGTTTCTGTGAGTGGACAGCATTAGGAGAAGTCAAGTTAGGATCCAACCTGCCACAGGTTGGTGGTCAATGGTGCTTTTTTGCTTTCATCTCTAATGATTGACTCAGATGAATTTCAGCCCCCAACCAGTTTCACCTGGGTCTTGCTCAGAGGCTGCTACCATGTAACTCTGCCACCAGTGCCCCCAGCTCACTGTCCTTGGCCTAGCCTGCCAAAATTGAGACAGACAAAATTGTCTCTGGCAGAGATTCTCAGCTCCTGCCAACTAGGATTTTTCTGCAGCCACCCACCCACTCCTCAAGTACCAGACCATCTTGTTCATCTTCTCCAGTTCCTCCTTGCTTTGCCTTGCCTCATTTTGGTGAGGGAAAATCAACTTGGCAAAATCCCAACTTGGAAGATGAACTTGGGAAATTTCACTAATGTTGCCATCTTCAAACTAATCATATAAACATTATTTACAAAGGCAAAGAGATTTCATCGGTTAAAATTTCTTGCAGGATTCACTTAATGTCTTAGCCTTACATCTGCTGTGGTTATGTGAAGGTTAATGCCAGGCTCATTTAAGAAAATCTTTTCAACATAGTACAGAATAGGGACAAAAGCCACCAAAACCAGCTTTACATCCACAAGATCACAGGTCATCATGACAGGTATTCCTCACCTCGTCACACCCTAGCACCATGGATAACCTAATGTGACAGTCAAAAGACTTGAAAAAGCAGCAAAAAACACTTTGTGCCTTTTGCTGAAGCTTTGCTACCACACACAAGAAACTGCAACCGCTGGTACCTGCAGCAAATTAAAGCATTCAAGAGCTTGAAGAAGCTTCTTTATTTAAAAAAATAGCTGTCTTGTCAGCAGACTGAAATTCATTGTACAGGGACCAGAACTCCACTGAAAAAAAAACTTAACCATCCACAAATTGAAAGAGGCTGAAAAGCAGCGTTTTATAGGATCAAAGCTGGAAACACAGCTTCAGCATACCTGCTACAACTTAAAAGGCAGGTTAGAAAGTCCTTGGCAGGATACTCTTTAACGAGGTAGCCCTGGCTGAGGCCAAGGCAGCAAATAAATAAGGCCTTTTCAGACTAGATTAAAGTCCTGCATACCCTGAAAATCAGAAATGAGTAAGATTTTCAGAACCTGCAAGCATTTCTTCTCTATTATTTGGCAATGCCAGAGGGCTGATAGGTGTTCCTCCCACACTCAGTGGAAGCAGATGTGGCCTCCCAGACTGATGGCTCCGTTCATAGCAGGAAGGACTGGGTCAGATCTGCGTGGTGGGGGAGAGTGGAACAGCGCAACGCCCAGGTCGCTCCTGACAGAGCAGTCCCTGCGCAGGTCCAGACCGTGCTGTGACAAAGCAATTCAGCTCCATGGAAATAAAACCAAAGCACTGTCAGACCTAAGCCTTCTGAAACTGAGGAAGGCCAGTATAAGACTGACTTCTACATCCTCAAAGCTTACAAATATGTAGGGATTTCTACATTGCATTTTCTAGTGCAGCAGCACTTCTGATCACTTGTAAGCATGGGAAGTTATTGCAGTGGCGGCACATACCCGATAAAGCAAATTTCTGACAATGGTGCCAATGACCTTAAAGTACTCCCTAGACACTGAGAGGTGTACAGATCAAGCTGATACTCACCCCTGGTTCTTTCCTCTAGAGCCCTTCTTCATAAACATTTCTTTTTATCTTCTTGGAGACTGAAATTTGGGTGTATTCACCAGAGGTTTGGAGCTGGGGGTCTCTCCAGGACTAAACGTCATGAAAAAAAGGCAAGAGACTGCAATGCCTACTTTTTGCAGCCATGTATGTGTTCAGAATTTGAATATTCCTGCCAAATAACACTTCTGCTGGGTCAATCTCAATTTATTCGGCCTTCACCTTATATGCCTTAAAGCAACAGGTATAGCATCTGGCCATTTTAGTCTCTGCACAAATCTTTGATATTTATTTAATGCTTTGATTCATTCTCCCTACTTCCCCTGATGACTGAGGGTGGTACAGAGTATGCAACTATTGCTCTATTCCTGTTTCTCAGTTGTAGTGTTACTGATTTGTTATTAGAATTAATCATATTTAATTTTAATAGGAATATAGAATTATAAGAAATATTTTAGCAAAAATTATATATCTATTGCATTTTACACATTTAACCAACAACCAACAGCTGTTGTGAAATCCTCTGTATAGCCCTGTACCAAGGCCGGAGGAATTGGTTAAAATCATCTAGTAGGAACATTTAGAACTTAGATAACAAGCTTAAGATTTAAGATAATTTGGATATAGTGTTTATTTGTAGGAGTATATTATAACCTAGAAGAATGCATAAGATGTCAGAATTTCAAATGAACGGGAACTGAGAAGAGTCAAATGAAGCAACTTGTAGTTATCTGCCAAGAAACAGTTAGTTACCTGCCAAGGGCCAAACTGCGCAGAATCACCTAAAGAAGGTCAAGAAGCGGACAAGTGAGGAAGACTATGAAAGACCACCAGAGAGCTTCAATGCGCCTGCGTAAAGGACATTTACATATGCTAATGACTTCCCAGAAATCTAATGAATATGCATAACATTTCCCAGAAATCTAATGAATATGTATGAATAAGTTCAATATAAGGTGTATGATTTTGGTGTTCAGGCATGCGTGGTTCGTGAGAGGACTCACCCACGCACCTGGCTGTCAATAAAGAAGTGTCTGCTTACCTACACTAAATTGGTGTTGATAAGTTCTTTATTCCAAGTTTTTCGGCAACAGTAGGCCTAGGCATATCTTGGATAGTTCAGTCATCTGGTATCTTTCTGCTAACTCCTCACAAAAAATATCCTAAATACCCTACCTTTTCTTTACAGAATTACGATTTGGTTGGAGAGATTCTATGGCCTTTATCAGCCAAAGCAACCAGCGTTACTTGTGTCTTCCACACAATTTTCCCTATTTGTACTTGCTATTAGCACATCATCCACATGCTGTATTAATGCACAGTTATTGGTTAACTCTATGTCCTGTAAATCTGTCACTAGGATTTTCAAAAATAAAGCTGATGATCCTGCAAACCCTTGAGGAAATCTAGTCCATGTTTACAGTTTCCCCTCCCAGGTGAAGGCAAAAATATACTGAGATTCTGGATGCACCATTATACTGAAGCAAGCTGGGCACAAATCACTGTCAAACATTTTGTGTTGGCCAGTATCGTGGTTATAATTGTTGAAGGATCAGAAACTAATGGATGCAATACAAGTTACCCACTTATTTATTGCTCATAAGTCTTGGACCTTTCTATAAACTGGTTTTCCATCTGAGCCTAGTTTAGGTTTTTTAACCAGCAAGATATGAGTATTACAGGGACACTCGCAAGGAGTTAAAATCCCTCTTGACAGAAAATCTTCAATTATTGGTCTTATACCTTCCCTTGCTTCCAGAGGTAACAGGTATTGTTTTAAGGAAGGAGGTTTGCCTCCCTTCATTTCTATCTGTACTGGATTAGCTGACCTTAATAACCCTACGTCTGCACAACTTTGGGCCCATAAAATCCTAGGCACATCTTTGAGTTCCTGGGGTATTTCTATCCCTTCTTCAGTTGCTATAGCTGTCATAATTTTTTGGTACATTACCCATTGGGAGTCACAATGTAATTCCTTGTGGTGTACACAGCAACTCTGCCCATAATTTATGTAACAAATATCTCCCCACCAAATTTGCTGGTGCCAATCACAACAGCAGAAAAGAACAATTAACAGACCATGCACCTATCTATACCATCATTTTCTCTGTCCCAGGTACAAATATAGATTTATCTTCTACTCCTACAGCATTTACTTTACCCTCAATTCTTGCTCCTTTGTGGGATTGGTTAATATTGAATAAGTTGCGCCAGTATCTATCAGACATGGGCAAGTTTCATCTCCAATTTTCAAATCTATAACTGGTTCCTTAGAGTCCTCCGAGAGGATTACTTTTGTATCTCCTTCCACTGCTAGGGCCTGAGGATCTGGTAACCATCATTGTTCATCACTTTTGTTCAGCTCCTGATTGATTTGATTTTCCCTTTGTTGCTGTTGTAGTCCCCTTCTCGGGATCACAGGGCATTCTCTTTTCAAGTATATTGGTTTTATTACAGTAATCCTTTGGTCTTGTCTGATGTAGATTTCCATTTCCCTTATTTCCATTATTATTACCTCTTTGCCTCCTAAAATTCCTACCTTGCAAAGCAGCTGCTAACAACCTAGCCTCCTCTTCCTGCTGTTTTCTCTTCTGCCTAGCCTTAGCCTCATCCCTTCCATTATACACAAACATTGCAATACTTACTATCTCCCCTATCAGCTTCCCTTGCCAACCTGGAGAACACTGGTTAAAATACTTCTTAATATCTGGGGCCGCTTGATCTACAAATAAGGAGACAAGCAAAAACCTATTTTGCAGGGCTTCGGGGTCAATTTCCCCAAATATTTGGAATCATTTCCCCCATGTAGTTAATGCCTTGTTGGCATTCTTTTTCCTTTGTCCAATTAACCATTCTTCTAACCCTTTTTGACATAATCTTAATGCATCTAATTCTGCCTTGGTCTGATAATTCCTGTCTGGCTCTGCATCTGGCCACACAGTCCTACCACCCAGAGCAGCAGCCTGTTCTCTATTTTTCTACAAAATCAACACTCGTTCTTCAGAGGTAAATACAGTTTCCAGTAACCAACAAACATCAGACCAAGCAGGGTCATATGCTCTAAAAATTCCCCTAATCATTTGCTGAAGCTTTTCCAGGTCTTCCTAGAGTCAAGGCATTTGTTGCTGCCATACCACCAAATCTACGGGGCCAAACAGCACACATACTCTTGTTACAGTTGTGGCTGCACCTACCGCCAGAGGAGGAATAATTACCTCCTTCGGCAGAGCTTGCACAGCTGTTGAAGGGAAAGCAGGAGGTGCAGAAGGGGGAACAGAAGGAGTAATAGAGTCGATCGAAGACAAAGGAGACAGAGACACATCTAGAGCAGCTGCCTGAGCTTGCATGAACAGCAGTGACTAAGTCTCCAAATCAAAGGAATTATGTAGAATTACACAAATTCAATTCACCAACACCTCACCTCTTTCTGGTTGGTCCCAGTCCATTCCCTGAGACAGACAGAAATAGATGAATTCACCGCATCTCCAGATCAGATGCTCCCCAAGAGGCGCCAGAGTCGACCAGTGGACTGGTCCCATCTGGGCTACAAATTCTGTTGCAGAAGTGACTTAGGATGTTTGTTGACCGAGGAAGAAAGGGACACAAGGGTAGAACTACAAAAGGTTTATTTCATGATCATGAGAACCCTCCTCTATAACAGAAGGTATCCAAAGGGATTTTCAAGGAGTTTATATATCATTTGAAATGAAAGGCTAAGCATAATCATCCAATAGCACACAGACACGCTTCTGCCCTGTCCTGTCACGTTCAGCACCTTTGATGTATTCTCAGACATCCAGTATTGTGTTGCCTCTGCCACCCGGCAGTTAACACAGGACCTTCTGAGGTCCAGATGTTCCCCTTCAATTGCCAAACACAAGTTATTGTTTATTATTATTCTCCTTAGGGCAACCTGCTACCACTTTTTCTCACAATTGTTATCTAACAAGCTAAGCTCAGAAGCTACAGCATAAGAATCTTCCCCCAACAAGACAGGCAGAGGATCTTGACCCAGGCCAGCAAACCAGACCATCTACAACTGGACATAAAGCAAGCAAGAGCCACACTCCCCAAGACCACACAACAAGACAGTATCTCCCTGGCTAGCTAACAAGCCAAAACTACACTCTAGTAAAGAGCCAGCCAGCCAGAGACCCTCATCTGCTAGTCAAAAATAGCATCTCCCGTAGAGAGACTGCCAGAGTTATGAACAGCAGCCACAGGTGATACCTAAAACTGGTCACTCACAGTGCTATCTTCGGCCGGCTGCACTCATGCTTGGCCCAAAACGTTCAGACAGAACCAAAATCACCCACATACAAATGAGCCAGAGCTGGGACAAGTGTGGTAGGGCTCTGACTGGCTGGTCAGGGCAAATAGTATAGGGCTCTGGTTGGCTGGCTGGGGCAAATGGACTACGGCTGTGGCTGGCCGGCTGGGATAAACGATGTAGGGCTCTGGCTGGCCGGCAAGAGCCCTACACCAGGTACCTTAGAGAGTCATCCAGAGCCCTACCCCACTTGCCCCCACCACCCAGACACAGCCCTACCCCACTTGCCCTTGACAGCCTGCCAGAGCCCTACACCATTTGCTCCATCTGGCCACCAAGAGCCCTACACCATTTCCCCCAGCCATACACCCAGAGCCCTACCCCAGTTGCCCCGGCCAGACAGCCAGAGCCCAACACCCTTTACCCCAGCTGGTCAGCCAGAGCAATAACCCACTTCTAAAAAAGGGCCAGCCACAGCCCTAGCCCACTTGCCCTGTCTGGCCCGCCACAGCCCTACACAATTTGCCCCGGCTGGCCAGCCACAGCCCTACCCAATTTGCCCCGGCTGGCCAGCCACAGCCCTACCCCACTTGCCCGGGCCAGCCACAGCCCTACCCCATTCGCCCGGGATGGCCGCCCGGAGCCCTGCACCATTCGCCCGGGATGGCCGCCCGGAGCCCTGCACCATTCGCCTTACACCATTCGCCTGGAGCTGGCTGCCCAGAGCCCTCCACCATTTGCCCTACACCATTCACCCTACACCATTCGCCCAGGGCGGCTGCCCAGAGCCCAGCACCATTCACCCTACACCATTTGGCCAGAGCCCTACTGCACTTACCCGGGCCGTCCAGCTGGAGCCCT
>NW_010972664.1:8510288-8536293 GCF_000737465.1 Haliaeetus leucocephalus
GGCCGGAGCCCTGCCTCAAGTACCCGGGCCAATCGAAGCCCTACCACGCTTGCCCGGGATGGCCGGAGCCCTACCGCGCTTGCCCGGGATGGCCAGTCAGCCGGCCGGAGCCTTACTGCACTTGCCCAGGACGGACGGACGGAGCCCTACCGCACTTGCTCGGCCAGTGCCCTATCGCACGTTCCTGGCTGGAGCCCTACCGCAATTGGCCGGGCTGTCTGAAGCCCTAACGCACATGGCCGGGGTGGCTGGACAGAGCCCTGCCGGCCTTGGCTGGCCGGAGCCCTACCGCACTTGCCCAGGCTGGCCAGCCAGCTGGAGGCCTTCCGTACTTCCCGCCGACTAGAGCCCTGCCACACTTGGCCGGGCGGAGCCGTACCTCACGTTCCTGGCCTGAGCCCTGCCACACTTGCCCGGGACGGCTGGGCCCGCCGGAGCCCTGCCCACCTTGTGCCAGACATCCGGCCGTGGCCCCACTGCACTTGCCCCAGCTGGCCACCCAGGGGCCAACACCATCTGCTTATGCCGGCCAGCCAGCGGCCTACACCATTTGCAGCAGCCTACCTGCCAGAACCCTACGCACCTTGCCCCAGCCAGCCAGGCAGACTACTACAGCATTTGCCCCACAAGGCCAACCACAGCCCTACCACAATTTCTGACACCGGCCAGCCAGAGCCGCTACACCGTTTGCCCGGGCCGGCCAGCCAGATGCCCTACACCATTTTTCAGGGCCAGCCAGCCAGAACCTTACACCATTCACCCAGGCCCAGCGGCCAGGGCCCCTACACCATTTTCTGCAGGGTGGCCAGCAAGAGTCCTACACCACTTACCTTGGATGGTCATCCAAAGCACTACCCCATTTGCCTGAGCCGTCTCGCCAGAGCCCTACAGCATTTGTCCTAGCAGGCAGCCAGAGCCCTATCCCTCTTAGCCCACCTGGACGGCCAGAGCCCTACCCCACTTGCCCTAGCCGGCCAGCCAGAACCATAGAATATTTGCCCCAGCAGGCCAGCCAGATCTCTACCCCATTTGCCCCCTCCGGTCGGTCGGTGCACTACCCTACTTCCCCAGACGGCCAGCCAGAGCCCTAGCCCACTTGCCCATCAGGCCACCCCAAGCCCTATACCACTTGCACCAGGCAGCCAGCCAAAGCCCCGCACCGTTTGCCCCAGCCGGCCAGCCAGAGCCCTAATACACTTCCCTGAGGTGGTCAGGCAGAGACACAGATCTCCAGCTGACTCAAGTCAGCAGTCACAGCATCATGAACCAAAGGGAAATTAAACAGGTACTTACAAAAAGGACACCGTATGCAAAGTATACAGTTCAGCTAACTCCTCCTGCTCAACATTCTCCAGCTCCCTGAGGTCCAAGCCCTGCTGCCCATCGCCCTAGTGCCCTGCTTCCCAGGAGTCCTGCAGAGAGGGAGGCAGAGCTGTGAGGGCCTTCTACATCCCCTGCTCCCCCAGCACCCTCGTGGCTCCCCTCCCTAGGCCACACTGACCCTGGCCAGCAAGCCCTCAGCTGGGTACGGAGAGCCACACCCACATTCCAGAACCCACCCGTCACAATGCAGCTAACAATCACCAGCCAGCCAATCCGGAGGCAGCTGACAGAGGCCCTAGAAGCTTCTGGAAGGCACTGCACAGGGAAGCCATTACCTGGTGGTTTACATGTCTACGAAGGCTGCCAGAATGGCCAGAGAAAGCCATGTGGTGAAATAAGGTGAAAATAAAACCCACGCAGAGAAGCTGCTGCCCAGAGGCAGGAAACAGCCACAGCAGCCAGCTGCTGGCGTACGCCAGGCCCATGGCGGCTCCCTGCAGCCAGCCCTGGGCCCAAGAGCCCCGGCAGTGCTTTGCCCAGGCCAGTGGCACAGCACAAGGGTTTACCAGGCAGCTCTGGCAGCCTTCAAGCATAACCTCTTACCAAACCAGACACCGCTCTGCTGTCCCTCGCTGCATAGCCTCGCGTGCAGCCCCGGTCGTGGGGCTGGTGTCTGGGTGTGAGAGGAAGGACAGGCCCGAAACCCTGAGGAAGCTTGCATATTTGTTGCCAAACTAATTGCAAATTGCTCCTAATAGTGTCAAGAAGTCTATTGCAAACCCAGAACGTAGAAGAACGTTAAACATGCAAGACTAGTATTTTAAAGAGTAATGACACACATGGAAAGTTGAGGAATTTTGACTATTAAAAACTACAGTCCCTTACTCTTTCCTTCAGAGATGTGGTATACTTACACCTGTTGTACCCTCTTAACTGAATGATAGACCCCTGTAAGCTTTCTTTTCCAATGTGAAGTCATGTAGTTAGTGCAGCAGACATCCAAAGTTCCCACAGTTAAACATTTGCAAGTTGAAACCAGCCAAGGAATTTGCAATATTTACTGAGTTTTCTCCTTGTAAGCAGGAAGATGCTCTAAGCTCACAACCCATTTTGGAAACTCCTTTTCCATGACATCCTCCAGTTTGCAACTTTTAGTAGCCATTCTCAAATCCATCGAAGCTCTCTCACTCAGTTTTCAGACACTTCGTACTCATCAGCTCTTAATTTTTCTTCACACTACAAGATTGGGTATCTCCAGAAGTGTCATTCATTGTAGTCAGATCATGATGTTTCTCAGTCTAAATCTACATTCGCTGAATTCTTGTAGATCAACAACAGAATCAGCTTTTTCTTTTTTTTCCTATAAGTTCCTATTTTTTTTCCCAATAGGAACTTAAAGCGCTCTTACACCATGAAGACTCATAAGCTCACACCACAGACTGGAAGGTAAACCTGAATTTTGCCTTCAGACAGAATATTTTCTGTGATAAGCCTGAATGTGAGCTAGCAGGTGACCCCCTTCAAAAAAATGACATTTCCTTTCTGAACATGGTCAGTGGAGCAACAGCTATGAAGACAGGGAGTTATTACCCTGAGTACTTTAAAATTCAACAAGAATATTGCAGTCCATTTTGAGAATCACGAAGGATGTAGACAGATTGTACACTCTACAGCAAAGCAAGAATGACCCTGTGAGAACAAGATGAGAAAGGGGTTGGGTTTGGGGTTTTTGCCCATGAAGGAGGGCAGTCAGGAAGTAGGATTGCAATCACAATCATCTGTTTGCTCTGAAGAGACACCAACAATGTGGCTTTGCCTACAGCAGGGTTAGAATACAAAGCCATAGATTTTTATCTACAGAAAGAACATGTATTAAGATATATTTAAACTGCAAAACAGATTACATAAACAATCCCAGCTCATAATGACATTCAGGAACACCATTTTAGTAATAACAAAAAACCCCTTTTATTCAACATTCTGTAAGAGAAGATACTTCAGGAAACATACAAACAGCACTTGTAACTAAGATAAAGCCATCTTAAAATTACTACACACCATTTAAGATAAAACTTAACACAGGCATTGCAGAAAATTCAACATCTGATTACCAAGGCCATTCCTTAATAGCAATTACATATATGGCTATACCCATTGCTAGCAATGTTCTGTTTTGTTTCCTATTCTTTTTTCCTTCTAAAACAGTTCCTAAATAAAAGTTGCTGCGTGTTCTTCACTATAGTTTCCATCTCCTAATATAGTTTGAACTGACTTACCACCTAAGCAGCACATTCCTCTAAGCAAACAACAGAAGTATAATCATGCTTAAATCTGCCAAGTTAAAAACTGTGGTTTTATTAACATTGTATGTGTTAGATGAAGGGTTAAGCAAACCACCCACGTCTACTGAGCTGTTAAGCTGTTCCCTCATCCATTCAGTCAGGTGCAGGGACCACCCAAGAGGAGATGGGAACTGAAGTCAGAGCCCTGATCTAGCCTCCAGAAACCCCTGAGGTCCTCCTCCTTTCACAGCAACACCTCTTAGTGGAGACAAAGAGAAGCAGGGGCTGAACTCTTCTCAGGGCTGATTACCATGTCTGCTTTCCAAGGGGTTCCTCATGGGTCTTCCTGGAAGACCTGTAGCAGAGGGAAGAGAAGGGCATCAGCTCTGGAAAACAAGCTGATCCACAGAGAGATTTCTCTTCAGGCTTCCAGCCAATTCTTCAAAGCAAACAAAGAATCAGATTTATAGGAGGAACAGCAGAATTGCAAGGTTCGCTCAAAGCCAGCTGACAGAGAAGGGAAGAGTCCAAACATCAAGTCCAACACTGTGGACATCTTTCCTGGCAAATCTAATGGGAAAAACTGCATACTAAATCTCCAGACTTGTCTTCTGGGAGTCCCCTTGTGCTCTTCTTGATCAAAGCATACTGAAAGGATATGTGTCCTTCACTGCTTTTCCAGGACTCTATGGATCCTGAAGGCACATAGTCTGAATTACACAAAACAACATAGTCATCCTTCAACAGGACACTGGTTGAGAGAGTCCCTTGGGAGACAGTCCTGAAGGGCAAAGGGGTCCAGGAAGGATGGACATTCTTCAAGAAGGAAATCTTAATGGCTCAGGACCAGGCTATTCCCATACGCCACAAGATGAACTGCTGAGGAAGACGACCAGCCTGGCTGAACAGGGATCTTTGGCTAGGACTCAAGAAAAAAAGAGAGTTTATTATCTCTGGAAAAAAGGGAAGGCAGCTCAGGAAGAGTACAAGGATCTTGTTAGGTCATGCAGAGAGGAAATTAGAAAGGCAAAAGCTCAGTTAGAACTCAGTCTGGCCACTATTGTAAGACACAACAAAAAAAGTTTTTACAAATATGTTAACAATAAAAAGAGAGCCAAGGAGAATATCTATCCTTTAATGGATACAGAGGGGAACATTGCCACCAGAGATGAGGAAAAGGCTGAGGTACTTAAAGCCTTCTTTGCCTCAGTCATTAACAGTGAGACCAGTTATCCTTGGGGTACTCTGCCCCCTGAGCTGGAAGGCAAGGATGAAGAGCAGAATATACCCCCCATAATCCAGGAGGAAATAGTTAGTGACCTACTACGCCATCTGGACACTCACAAATCTATGGGACCAGATGGGATCCATCCAAGAGTACTGACGGAACTGGTGGAGGTGCTTGCCAAGCCACTCTCCATCATTTATCAGCAATCCTGGTCAACGGGGGAGGTCCCAGAGGACTGGAGGCTTGCCAATGTGACGCCCATTTACAAGAAGGGTCGGAGGGAGGATCTGGGGAACTACAGGCCTGTCAGCCTGACCTCGGTACTGGGAAAGATTATGGAACAGTTCATTTTGAGTGCGCTCACATGGCATGTGCAGGACAACCAGGGGATCAAGCCCAGTCAGCATGGGTTTATGAAAGGCAGGTCATGCTTGACCAACCTGATCTCCTTCTATGACCAGGTGACCCACCTAGTAGATGAGGGAAAGGCTGTGGATGTTGTCTACCTGGACTTCAGTAAGGCCTTTGACACTGTCTCTCACGGCATACTCCTTGAGAAGCTGGCAGCTCATGGCTTAGACAAGTGTACTCTTTGCTGGGTGAAAAACTGGCTGGATGGATGAGCCCAGAGGGTTGTGGTGAATGGAGTTAAATCCAGTTGGTGGTGGGTCACAATTGGTGTTCCCCAGGGCTCATTATTGGGGCCAGTTCTATTTAATATCTTTATCAATGATCTGGATGAGGGGATCAAGTGCACCCTCAGCAAGTTTGCAGATGACACCATGTTGGGAGGGAGGGCTGATCTGCCCGAGGGTGGGAAGGCTCTACGGAGGGATCTGGACAGGCTGGATCAATAGGCTGAGGCCAATCATATGAAGTTCAACAAGGCCAAGTACTGGGTCCTGCACTTGCGTCACAGCAAGCCCGTGCAGCGCTACGGGCTTGGGGAAGAGTGGCTGGAAAGCTGCCCAGCAGAGAAAGACCTGGGGGTGCTGGTTGACAGCCGGCTGAATATGAGCCAGCAGTGTGCCCAGGTGGCCAAGAAGACCAATAGCATCCTGGCCTGTATCAGAAATAGTGTGGCCAGCAGGAGCAAGGAGGTGGTTGTTCCCCTGTACTCGGCACTGGTGAAGCCGCACCATGAGTCCTGTGTTCAGTTTTGGGCCCCTCACTACAGGAAAGACATTGAGGTGCTGGAGCGTGTCCGGAGAAGGGCAACAAAGCTGGTGACGGATCTGGAGCACAAGTCTTATGAGGAGCCGCTGAGGGAACTGGGGCTGTTTAGTCTAGAGAAAAGGAGGCTGAGGGGAGACCTTATCGCTCTCTACAACTACCTGAAAGGAGGTTGTAGTGAGGTGGGTGCTGGTCTCTTCTGTCAGGTGGCTAGAGATAGGACGAGAGAAAATGGCCTCAAGTTGCAGCAGGGGAGGTTTAGACTGGATATTACGAAAAATTGCTTTCCTGAAAGGGTTGTCAGGCATTGGAACAGGCTGCCCATGGAAGTGGTTGAGTCACCATCCCTGGAGGTATTCAAAAAGCACATAGACAAGGCACTTCAGGACATGGTTTAGAGGGCATGATTGATGGTTGGACTCGATGATCTTGAATGTCTTTTCCAACCTAAATGATTCTATGATTCAAGTCCTCAAATCCTGGAGGACTGCAGTAATTAATTCTGCAGGAGCACAGCCATCAAACACTGGGTAATGGAGTGGTCAAAACCTAGTGGAAGGCAGTCCTCAAATCCTGGAGGACTGCAGTGCTCAGATTCTGGATGGGTGGTGTTCTCAACATTTGGGGCAAGCCACATTTCATTAACTGCAGCAGGAGGCTTTACAGCTTTCATACGTTTGAGCCCTGGCAGCTTGGGTCTTTCTCTATCTGGAAGGAAAAGACTCAGTTGAGTAAAAATCTCTTATATGCCACAGACTAGACATGATTATGATACAGACACAGGAAAAACATGCGGCCAGAACTTGGCAAAGGCTAGCCAAATAATATGTGCAAAGCAGTCAAAGAATATGTGCAAAAGTACCCCCTCTACTTCCCATCCTCTGGGAGGGAGAGAAGCATGGAGCAAGAGAGGTCAGGTCAGCCCCTCACCAAAGCAGCTGGTGAGCTACAGGCCACTGACCAGCTGCTCGCAGACACTGGGGCACCCGGAGCCATATCTCACAGCACACGCTCCCTCATCGCTTGAACACAGGGCAGACTTAGCCATGGCCAGGCCTTCAACAGGTAGATGGAAATGGAGGAGATGAGAGACCCCTGGGTGAGCGCTTGCCTGCAGAACAGCACCAATGGGCATGAGCACTCACTGCAACTCCTCTATCAGCCACTCCCTCCTGCCTCTCACTTGCACAAAGTAGGAGTGGACACCTGTGTTTACAGCAGGGCTCAGGCACAGCTGTAACTCAGATTTGTATATTCACTGAAAACTCAGAAAAAATGTAAATTGAAACCTAAGTCTCTGCCATGTCTCTCAAGTACAACATCTGAGTTTCACTTCACTTTACTCACTACTTCCATCGCTTTCTAGAACTACAAAACACAGCAGGAAAAGGAGCCCAAGAAGAGACATCTATTCCATGAACCACCCAGTTCACGTGTGATGCCTCTAGTGTTGCGGCACTTAGCACTCAAATGCAGGAATCACTTCTGTCCACAAGAGAAGGCACTGGACTCCTCACACACTCACCTTAGGGGTGACAGCAGGGTCTGCTCCCTTTGCTCCCTGCAGATCACGTCTTGGTGTTGAGAGGACAGGGTCTCCAGGCTGATGAGCTACACGTGCCAAACACTATGCAACAGCTGGCTCTGAGCTAGGGTGGAAACTCCTCCCACCAACAGAGAGTAACTGTGCAAGGATCGCAAAAGGGAAGAGGGAAGAGAGCATAGGGGAGGACAGAAGGACAGACAGATGGAAGGAAGGATCACTGAAGTTAATACAGGAGAGACACTGTCTGCCCTGCACAGTCTGAACCACCCCCTCTGCCCAGAAAGTGTGATGCCTAACAAATGTGCAGGGCAATTGGAAGCAGAAGGGAAAGCACCAGCCATCCCCAGGCAGTGAGTAGCTAACAGGAACCGTAAGTCTCTGCACACAGCTGAAGAGGACACAGCCCACTAGGCTAGGGTAGGAAGGGCCTGAGACTGCAAAAAACTCATTGTCTAGATAGTCCAAGTCCAATGCACATGTGATTACGCTGGTATTAATGCTGTCAGCAGCTCCAAGTACTTTGAGTAATTTGGATCTCTCAAATTTCAGGTATTTCTGTGCTAGAGAAAGATCCCCTTGATTACAATATTCAGTTTAAATAAGACAATCAGGTCTCACTAAACCACACCCAGACAAGTCACACTCTTGGCTCCCTCTCTGTGGCTGATAGAAAGCCATACAGTGATACATACTCACATGAACAAGGACTGTTTTCATCCCTTTCTTCACGTTCCTCAGGATTGTCCCTCTCATCTGTAAGGATCAAACTTACATGTTGAACGCTTGGTACTGTGATCCAAACTTAAGGCAAGTCAAGTAAAAAGCAGACAAATACACTTAAAACATTTGCAGGAAGAGGTGGAAGAATTGATACCCAGCATATCACCCAATTCCCTATAGCTCATCCCTTACTAAGTAAAAGTAAGGCTCAGGAGCACATAACTGAAGATAATGGCTCTGAGGTGTGTCTCACTGCTCTGAACCATGGACAATATTCTACCCACTGATCTTGTATTTTTGAGTCTCTTCATGCACACATCCCCCCACCCCCAAGAATGCACCCTCCCCCTAATTCTCTTTTCTCTCTGACCTTTCCTCTCCTCTGTTTAGCTTAAAGCCTTTCAAATCACTACCCACTCCTTCCTTACATATGGGATAAACTACTTTTTGTCTCCATTAGCTATGTGCTGGACCAACTTTGCATTTGAACTGCAAAGCACCTCTAGGCAATAACAGCTTCTTGTCAGAGAAGATCATCATCTTTCATCCTTCAGGCCACACAGACCCACTCTCTCCTCACCTTATGCATTGCTCCAGGGACCCATGATTCTCATTCCCAGCTTGCCCCCATTTGGGTGTGAGCTACTTAAAACTGCCAAACCAGATGATCTTCCATTTGGATTAAAATCTCACACAGGCCTCGGAGCTAACAGGGAGCTCCTGAGCAGCAGCAGCACAGCTTCATGCATACTGCACAACACTGCCATGGTTGAGCCCAGTTAAATGCTTACCCACACAGCTCCAACAGTGACACTCTGTTGGGGCTTGGGGATGTCACATCATGTTCAGGCTACGGTGACTGACTCAGGAGTAAACATGGGTTCCCCCTCACTGCCTGCACTCACCAACACTGTGCTCCTGATAGCATATGTCCATACTTTCTGTATGATGTGTCTAAATATTTTGATGGTTTTAATATTTTATACCAGTCATGGAAACTGGTTTGCTGCTAGATGACTGTAAAAGTGAGATTTGGTAAATAATTATTAGAAATCTTATACTAACACTATGAAACAATAGACAAAAGTATAGCCAAGCAATTAACTAGTAGAGGTAGTTACTCATAAGTTTTGCAGTTCTTTGCTCTTACGACTAGATGTTCCTGTACAATAGATGAGAACAATGTTGAAACTGAGCACATGTCATTGAAACTGCATTAAGCTCTAAGATCAAAGAACAAGGACAAGAACAAAGACTTCAAGGACAGCCAACAGAATCTCAAATGGGTCAGTGGTCATAAAAGCAGCCCTTCGACTCAAATGAATTCGTCATTGCGCATGATCAGATGTAGACAGTACTATGATAATCAGTTACAATAATTTCTATGTATATGTATACCAATCTGATTAATATGTAATTGTTACTCCATATAACCTGTTTTTGCTGAAGCTGTGGCATGCACACTAGGTGGAATTATCCTCCGTGCATCCAGCGCTGCAATAAAGAATGCCTGCTTTCTAAAACTCCAAAACAAGTCTTAGAGAGCTTCTTCGACCGGCTTTTTGGTATCACTCCCAGAAGTGACCAAAAGCAGATGAGCCCCACCAGGCAGAGATATGAGGCCCTGTTTTACCAGCCAATGTCCCACCTCCAAATGACAAAACCAGCAGACCATGCAAACAGGAAACTGTCAGCTGCTGGGACCTCCTAAGGCCTTGCCGCAAGTCCACCCCGCAGAGATACAGGACCAGCTCGGACACTTCCAGCACAGGACCTTGGCAGCAGGCAGGGCTGAAAGTCCTCCTATCAATGTGGAAAAGCCTCAGGCAGTCAGTCCCTGCAGAGCCATGTGCCACCACCGGCACTGATGGCAGTGTAAAGCTGCAGCCTGCTAGTCTTAACCTAACTCATAGTAGAAACTACGCTGTCAGGTATTCCCTGAAATGCAGAGAACTGGATCTACACATGAAGGACTATTTAAATAGGGTTTCTGTATTCTGAAAGTGTTGAATAGGATATCTTACCTGACCTGTCTTTGTGCTTCTGAAAATGCCATATCAGCGCAAGCAAGACAGTAATAGCTACAACTCCTACTGATACTGTGAGAATATAGAAGAGTACACAAACGGCATTTCTTCCAAATGTTTCCTTTTGCTCTACACAGAAAATTCAGTTGTAAAAAACACTTACTGTACCTTCATCCTGCTGTACTGTTAGCTTTATTGATCTTTACTTTTGTAACATCCCGTAAGTACATTATTGTCAGAAAGCTGACTTCTAAAATTAAAGGTTACCTTCTTTATTTTCTCTAAGGATTTTAGAACCAAAGGGCCTCTTTTCACAAGGCATATGTGGGAGCCTGTAACCCATGACACTGGGACAGACTTCAGCCAACGGCCTGACTCACTGCCTGTTCTTTCTGCCTCGCACCACCAACTGAGAAGCCTGTAAGGTGAGATAAGAATAGCTAGTGAGATATATTCACGCACTAGGCATTTTAGTATCACTGCGTGATACTCAGGTATACTATTAAGTCTCTCTATATCATTCTGGTTGGGTTTCTGTATCACAGAAAAATCCAAACAGTACATCAGTCTTATGTTCCAGGGAAGCACATGCAGCACTGAAGCAGTGCTCATGCCATTTCATTGGGAAGCTAAGATGTCACTGCCCAGAGCTGCACTGGCCCATGAATGCAAGAGTCTGTTGGCATTAAAAGAAGAGGAAAGCAGGAAATGTAAATTACTTTTGTACAGTAATTGTTTTTCTCTCTTAAATGTGTCCCTTGGACAGTAAAAAGGCTAATTTTAGCCAACGCAAAAAGTTGTGTCAATGTAAATACACTAGTTAAACCTCTTACACTGTGAAATTTAGAACAAAACTAGAATTGTAGGCAGCATTTAATTAAAAGTTTCTGAGTTTCCCCACCATGGTAACCCTTGCAGATGTGACAGTGGATCTTTTCCCAATTTGGAGAATACTCAAATTCACCAGAAAGTTCTTCTGAAACATCTAAACCAGCAATCACCTGAACAAAGGTTATTGCATTTACTGGATCAAAAAAAGTCATTTTTCTATCACAGTTCATAGTATTTTCAAAATATATTGGCATAACAAACTAGAAAGAAAATGACACTGTCTGCCAGCCTAGGTCTTCGGCTGGAGCAGTCATACTGGCACAAGAATGCCCAGCTTTACCCAACAAGGATTACCCTAGCTAATCTTTGTTTCATCCATCTGTTAATTAGCTAATGGCTAGTGCATTTGGGGCAGTCTCTTACATAGTCTCATCTGGGTTTGTGTACTGCATCTGGATTTAAAAAAACCCCACCTTTGCTTAACTGAGAACCAGCATTTTTAAGTGATACTCACCAGCTTTCACATTAGCAATGCCTTCATATATGGTTCTCCCATCTCTGTCGTTCACTTCTGTAGAATATCTGCCACAGTCACATTCCTGAATCCCGTCTAGTCTAAGACTGTAATCAGACACATTCTCAGACCTGTTAACATATTCCTCATAGCACCAAAACCAAGAACCTTTTGTCCAAGCAATTTCTGTGTTTTCTCTTTTTCCAGACTACCTGGAAGAAATGTTTCAGCTTTGTCTCTATTAGATTCAAGAACACAGATCCACCAATAAGTTCCGTGATTTCTTTAAATGTTTCTGCTCCTGAGGGGAGAAAAACATATCTGCTTATTATTGGGATATTTTACATTCCACAGAGAGCAGCCACAAGCAGGAATATTCCTTGTATCTCTTGTTGATTGGAATGTTCTTCCTTTGCTATAGTTATTTGAAATACCAGGCTGAAACCAATACAGAGAGATTCACTATAAGAGTGCTCCAATATCTTAATTTGTAGTAATATAGCTTTTTTCCATTTTAATAATGTTTCTTCCATTCCATGTGCTTACACAGGTTTTCCCCACTACAAGGTGGGCAAGCTATAAGTTAACAGGACTCTACTCAGCCTTAAAACATTCATGGAATGTTTGAGCAGGTGATCAAAGGGAAAGAAGATCTAACAATAGTTGTTGATAAGGCAACGGAAGACTGCTTCGCATGCCATGCGTTCAAGTCCACCGAGTTGAAAGCGGGCCAGGGTTGAACGCATCAAATGGCCCAAACTGCTCGTCCTTCGGAACCACCAAAGGGGTGGATGAGGAAGAGAGCTGTGAAACGGGGGCAGTTCCTATGGTTCCAGTGGCTGTTCTACCTGGATAGGGGGAAACTGGCCAGTATTATCCTGGACGATGTGGAATCCCTGAAGTGTGGTATCCCACAAGACAAGATACACGAAGTGTTCAAGTCAAGATGGGAGTCACCAGGAACATTCAAGGGCCTGGCTGTGTTTAGATCCAGGGGCCAGGCGGACAACTTGGCATTCAAAGCCATGATTACGGTGAAAGAAATCTCTAAAAATATCAGAGATGAATAAGAACAGCGTGCCAGGACCAGACAGACTAAGTCTGCAGGATATCATTAAGGCAGACCCCCATTTTGTCCAGTTAATGGAAATATTCAATCTATGGTTGGTGACTGGCATTGTACCGGACATGGTGAAAGAATGTCGGACTGTGTTAACATCGAAATCATCTCTGCCGGAGCGCCATATGGACATCAATAACTGGCGACCAATTACCATCGGATCAATTATCTTGAGGTTATTCTCAAGGATTTTGATGGCAAGACTGGCTAAGGCATGCCCTATTAATCCATGACAAAAGGGCTTTATTAGATCAGCGGGATGTGCAGAAAATTTGAAGTTATTACAACTATTGATTAAGAACGCAAAAAAGGAACATCGACCCTTGGGCGTAGTCTTCATTGACCTGGCTAAAGCCTTCGACACCGTGAGCTATTGTCATCTTATTGCAGTGCTTAAGCAAAAGGGTGTAGACCATCATATTATCACCCTGATTACGAACCTGTATCAAAATATCAAAACTCGCATTACTATGAAGAATGAACAGTCAGATCCTATTGGGATTAAAATTGGTGTTAAACAAGGTGTCCCAATGTCACCTTTACTACTTAACTTATCTGTGGACCCCCTGTTGTGTAAGTTAGAAGAATGCAGCAATGGATACCAACATGGTTCAAAACGCATAACATCTATGGCTTTTGCAGACGATCTGGTATTGTTAAGTGGATCATGGGAAGGAATGCAAAGTAATATCAGGGTCCTAGAGGCCTTTTGTGATCTAACTGGCCTCAGGACTCAGGGGGAGAAATGCCATGGTTTTTATATACAACCTACTAAGGACTCATATACAATCAATGACTGTCCTCCATGGCAAATTAATGGTACCCCACTCAATATGATTGAACCCGGTAGTTCGGAAAAATACCTGGGACTGAGAATAGACCCATGGACTGGAATATCTAAACCCAAACTACTGATGAAAGTAAGAGACTGGTTACAACGGATTGATGAAGCGCCACTGAAACCATTTCAGAAAGTAGACATCCTGAAGGGATATACTATCCCACGATTGATTTACTTAGCAGACCAAGCTGATGTAAAAGCAACGTAACTAGAAGCACTTGACCTGACGATTCGAACTACAGTCAAGGAGTGGTTACATCTACCTCCTAGTACCTGCGATGCCATAACTTTATTCCAGTACACGTGATGGAGGTTTAGGCATCACGAGACTCTCGGGTTTGATCCCCAGTATACAAGCTCCAAGACTACACAAGATTGCGCAGTCTTCGGATGATGTAATAAGATCAATAGCTAAACAAGAGGGGATTGAAAAAGAATTTGAAAAAGTGTGGTTAACAGCTGGAGGCAATAAAAATAAAATACCATCTATTTGGGAGCCAAGCATGATTAGGGTAACATCTGAGGAACTGGGCGATAATGAACTTGCTTCAGAATGGGAAGTACCAGCTCCCAAAACCATCTTTCCTAAACCTTGTGACTGGCGTAAACAGGAATTTATAAATTGGACCAAGTTACAGTCCCAGGGCTGTGGTATTGCCAACTTTGAGAAGGATAAAATCAGTAATAATTGGATCGAACGATATAGGGGCATTCCTCACCGAAAACTCCTCACGGCACTACAATTAAGAGCTAACGTGTATCCCACTAGGGAATTCCTGGCAAGGGGGAGACAGGACTCGCAAATAAAATCTTGTTGACACTGTCAAGCAGAAAATGAAACAAGTGCTCATATCATTGGGTAGTGCCCCATGGTGCAAGAGGCCAGAATTAAGAGACACAACCAATTATGTGATTTAAGAATAATTGAAGTTAAAAAGGATTGGATCGTATTCCAAGAGCTTATACTAAAAGATGAATGCAATGAAATATACAAGCCTGATCTAGTATTTGTAAAAGGAGACCAGGCAAAGGTTATCGATGTAACAATTCGATACAGAAGTAAATTGTCATCACTGGCAGACGCAGCAGCAGAAAAAGTAAAGAAATGTTGTCATCTTAAAAATCAAATTCAGGAATTAACAAATGATAAAAATATTAAATTTAAGGGATTCCCTGTGGGTGCACGAGGAAATTCCGGCAACTACAAAGTGTTAAAAGCATTAGGAATCTCAAATTCCCAACAAGAAAAAATTGCGCCATGTATTTCAAAGAAAGCTTTATTTACATCAGCTGATTTTGTACATATGTTTGCAAGTCATTCGAGATCTATTATAAGAACTTAACTATCTGTTGCTGTTTTGTCTTTTTATTGCTTTTGCTGTATTACTACTTATTTCTTTAATAAAGTCACCTCTACCCTGCTGCCACAGCATCTAGGGTACCACTAACCTGACTCACAACGTTTAGAGGTAGGGATATCCATGGGTAAAACCTGGGAAGGATCGACCTTGACACTGGAAAGGTTGGGATAGTAAAAGGAACTCGTGATCATGACGCATCATATTAACCTAATGTTTTATCCAAATTTAATTGGAAATGTCAAAATTTTACCAACTTGGACTATCATTATCAGATTTGACATAGGTGGATGGGCCACCTTTACTTAACTTGGAAAAGAAACATATATAATTTATATGTGTTTGTTAATAATATAGTTTTTTCCATTTTAATAATGTTTCTTCCATTCCATGTGCTTACACAGGTTTTCCCCACTACAAGGTGGGCAAGTTATAAGTTAACAGGACTCTACCCAGCCTTAAAACATTCATGAGTGCTGTCTGCACAAGACTTGTGTAAATTGAGGGCAGCCCGTTCACACCTTCTATCTCCATTACGGTCTCTGCTCTTACTGCAGCTCACATACATACCTCAGGTAGTGGTAAAATACCATTCCCAGAACGTTGCAGCAGCAACAGCACAGAGCTTAAGGTGAGCTGCAAAACCTCTTGGGTAGGTGGGCACCACTTAGCTCACACTGACCTTTGGGTCTGCATGGGTAAAAGGTCACTGGTACCCACAGGAGCTAACCCTGCACCTGTGAGTAAATTGCTTTATGCCAGCTTGAAACTGTACCCCACATGCACCCTCAAACCACACTCACTCCCACCTTCCTCCAAACAAGAGATAAGGGTAGAAAAATTAAGGAGGGCCATCGTGTGTGCTAAAAAGAGCAAAGGGAACTTGAGGAAGGACGCACACAGATTTAGAGCTAGAGCACTCCTTCAAAAAACTGGACATGGAACCGCTCATGCCTCTCTGTTCAGAGTTTGGTTTTACATCACACCAAAGAGTGCGAGAGACTGAAAGAGTTAATGTCTCAAACATTGTGGTGGGGCAAGTTCTGCTTAAAGGCAAACCCTGCACAGCAAGGAGCCAAGATGAAAAGCCCATCAGCTCAGACATCAGCAACAGCAGGGGGGGTGTGCTGGAGGGTGCGCAGCTCGCTGTTCTGATACAAAGATCAAATGATGGCCATGTCTGCAGGGAAGGACAAGTTACTCCCCAAACGACCCCCAAGCCCAAAGGCTCACGAACTGCTCATTAACCTGTCGAGTTCGGGTGCCCGCCCAAAGGAGGGGCAAGGATGATAAAAGGACACAAACTGAAGCCCCGGGTGCGCAAGCCCACCGGGACTGGACCCATCGGCTGACTGGACCAATGCTAGACTCAGGACTGGTGAAATCTTTCTCTCTTCCTTTTTCTCTCTGTCTTCTTCTCTCTTTCCTTTTACTTTTCCACAATCCCTACACCTCATCCCTTTAAGACATAAAACCGTTGACCAAGTCTGGGACTAAGAGTGGATCCAGCAGCCCCTGGGCCCTTCTCTGAGGAGGAGTCTAGAAAGCAAGGGGGTCTGCTCTGAACCTCCTGACTCAACAGGAGGGATCTCCTTATTCCCTGAATTGATGTATATGGTTACCCTGGGTTACATGGTTTACAGAAGTAGTCTTATGCCAATGCCTGTTGTGAGAAACCCACCACCTACTATCACACCTCCCCAGTTCAGTTTGCTTCTGTCATGAATAAAATCTTTAACTGATCATTTGGTGTCGTTTCACCTTAATTTAGCCCGAGGGAATTTCGAATTAAATACAACTCCCTGGTCTGTCTGGTCTGGGTTGTGACAAAGGGCCAGGCCTTCTTGTGGACCATTGCACTTTGATGAAGGCTTAAAATACAGGACTTCCCCAAATTAATTTCTAAAAGACTGCTTTAGCAATGCAAGAACCACCCTCAGGCACACAATTGCCCCAAGCAGTCATTCCAGACATTAACCTGCACATATAAAGACCCTCTCCCACCTATGCAAACTATTACATTACATAGGAGTGACAAGGGTGGACTGAAGCCTGGGTTCTTGTTACAAAGGGCAATTTGAGTTGGATTCAAGCATTAGGCAAACCACAGGAGTCTGAATCCTGGTAGGACTCTCTCCCAATTCTGGGTTTTACTGGGTTTTCCTGTACTTCTACTTTTCTCTGTCCTGGCAAGTAATCCATAAGCATGGCCTGGCCCAGGGGGAAGTGGACCACTCTTGGCTCACCATCTTGTTGGAATTCAGAAGCCAGAAACCTTCTGAACGCAGGCCCTGGACAAGGAAACCTGCCCGAGTAGCATAAACCATCTAAGTCCTGTTTTCAGGATTTGCCACACAAATGAGTGCCTCTCCTTGCTCTGCCACCCCCAGCCAAACTACACTTTTAGACTTATGTCCTACAGAACAGCTACACTCAGAGAATGGAAGGGAAGAAGTGTGGGAATGTTTCTCTGGATATTTCATTCCTCTACAAAGTACACCATTTGGCAAAAGACCCCCAAAGACAAACCAAGGCATGCCAACAGTGCAAGGCCACCTACTGAAAATACATCATCATACATACATTGCATGCTCAGACTTAACTGTTCAGTTCCAGGTTAAAAGTTTCCTGATGCAAATGCATGCCGTCCTAATCAAAGTCTTCTGCCACATACTCTCCCTCATCCCCCCATTGCATGGGGCAATGGCTTGAGTTGCTGTTGGGGAGCACATGGGCTCTGTTCCAGCAGATCACAGGGGCATTTGCTGCCTGTCTTATCTTGGCCTCTCGCTGGTTGTCTTTCTTCCAACATGACACAGATGTACCTGGCTGATTGCAGGCAGCTCAGATCAACAGTAACACAGGCATCTATAAGCCCTCTGACAAGGTGCCCTGTTGAAAGAGAGCATATGCATATTTACTTAAGGGATGTACAGGACATCATATATATTTGCTTTTTGAAATCTCTTACTACCTTGGAAGCATTTCGACGGAGGCTTACAAGTTATCCTGAACCTGCATGCAGCCAGAGCTTGCTTTTAAGAAGGCGGCAGATAACGAATTAAGTCCCTGAACAGTTCCTTGAAAACCATGAGAAGGTCCATTTCCTTGCCATGCTGAGGAAGCATTTTACTTTGCTTTGATTTAGGATGAGAGAATCCTACTGGGAGGTCACAAGACATATCAAGAGTGTATTATGAATCAGCATCCATCATATATATTAATGCCTAGGGACACATCCAGAATATTGTCTTTGACACTGTCCAAAACCCAAATAGTAAGTTTTAACAGTTTCCCTACAAAACTGAATCCTGACATTTGCAACAGCTGCTATGTCAGAAATGGAAACAAACCCTATGCCTTTTGTCATAAGTTGAATTTGGTATGTCTGAATTATAAAATTACTGTAGTCTGAATGAAAATTACTCCCATACAAATGATAACTGCTTGCTTCTAAAAAGCTAACTGCTTCTGGGCAAAGATTGTTTTGCCCTGACAAGCAAAGATTCTGCCTACATTGAAACCACCTGCCATAACATAGTTCAGTTGCCTAGTTATTTCAAATTAAGATAGGATACATCTCAAAGAGTCTAAAATGCCTCCTGTTTGTCTGTTCTGTCTATCCACCCAATGGACAGGAAAGAATAAAATTTCTCTGGCTCCTACCTCCAGGAAACAGAGGAAGGGCACTAACTAAAAGGCACAAAAACCAAGTCATCTCAAACAGCAGTGTCATCAGAACCCATTTTCTATTCCATGTTCTTGTATTGCTCTGGCTCAACTCAGAGATGGCAAGTTCAAGTCACTGAAGCAAAAATACAAAATTGCCTTCAACATCCAGGGGTATCAGGAGGGCAAGGCAGCCAGAGTGCTTTGCTGGGTACTGACAATATCAAGGGAGCAGCGTAACGAAGAAACTCATTCTCATCCTCTACTCCTGGCTGCGAAATACAGGAACTAGAGTGAAAGGCAATGGGGAAGACAAGGGGTTATTGGGAAGAGAGAGCAAGTGTTTATTTTTGTGGGCCCTCTGGCAGCCCTGAAACCGCAAGCAGATGGTGATGTTGAGAGCGAGGAAAGCAAGAAGGCAGAACAATGCATAACTGACTAATCTTCTGTGCCATAGCACCCCTTAAGAACTGTAATATCTCAAGGCCCAGGATGCTCAGAAAAGGGAGGACCGTCCTAATCAGCACTTCGTAGGTCCCTAAATCTCCACATTATTCCACTGTGGGTCAGACTTCATGAAGGCTAAGGCCACTTTCAGTAAACCTTGCTGGACTGGGTTGACCTCAATAGCTATGTCAACACATATTTCAAAGTAAAGATCTAATTTTTCTAGCTGGTAAATTCAAGCACTGGATAAAGAGACAGAAAAATCAAGATTTGAAACAGAGTCTAAAATTAGCACCCAATAACTAAACAAGGAAGTTCAATAAGAGCTTAGCACATTTAAGAGCTTAAATGGTAGGGTTTAAAAGTCTAACCGTAACATCTTGTTTTTAGAATTGTAGCACAAGCGTAGATGCTAATTGCAAGTATAACAAACCTTTAAACAAAAATAAAACATGCAAGTGTTCTCATCTAGATTATCACATGAACTCAAAAACAAAGCCAGAAGCTACCAACCGCGAGTATATAATCTATACATCGTAACATAAACAAGTGTCTGATCCAGGCAGCCCAACACAGAAAGACAAGGACTTTAAAGTGAGAATTTACATCCACTATGCACACATAGCTGAATTTTTCTTCGGTAGAGACAGTGCTGAGAGCTGTTGCACACTGTGGCCATGTACCGTCCTGCATCCTCTTTCCTGACCACACAGAACCCCAATGTCCCATTAGGAAAGACATGAATGTGCTGGCCATGCCCAGTGTTGCCGTGTGTCGAGCACTACAAAGATGTATTTCCCTTGTGCCAGCTGATGCGAAAGCCTGCTCCAATTGGGGATAGTTAAGGTCAAAAAGAAGTTGTACACTCTCCCGCCTATTATCATTGCACCACTGTGAGCTGAAAACACAGCACACACAAAAAAGTCATGACCAAACAGTTCAACATAATTACAGCCATCAGGCTGAAACTCTAGCGATGACACAAGTTTGAGAACATCACCTGGGAGCTGGGATTTAAGAGTGAAAATTGGGATTCACTTCCAAATCCAGCTACCGAAATGTATGATCTGAAACTAATCACTAAGCTCTGGCTTGTCCAGTGCCACACATTATGCACAGATGGTTTTGTACTAGTCTTCCTCCTTAGCAGTTTCACAAAGCTTAAGTGAGAAATGTCTTTAAACTCCTGTAAGAGATTTTTGATGAAATAAAGCCACAAATGTCATAACCTGATACATGTTGAAAAGTATTCCTGACAGCTAATGTATCAGCCATTTTTATTCTTTGTAAATACGAAGACATAACTCACAACTCATACTCAATTAATAATATCTAATAAGCCAACTCTGTCAAATTATATTTGTTTTATTAGTATTATCTTGCTAGAGTTTATTACAGCACTCCTTCAAACATTAAATCTTTAAGAGGAAGCTGTAAGCTTAATTAATTAATTTTCTATTTTTAATTGCTTGGCTTTTTCATATTCCAAATATACTGACATAATTCCATTAGCTGAGGTCTTTTGTTTCCCAGTGGAATTAATTTCAAGCAGAAGCTACTTACAACAGCAAGTGCAGCAAGCTAAAACACTTTGGGAACATAATCTTGTTCCAACCCAACTCAAATATTGTCCTGGTCCTGCTGCTAATAAACCCAGCAGCATAAACCTCCAAGAACACCTCCACGCCAAACCAGATTTTCCATCCCAGTTTAGCATAAAAGCATGCTGCTACTAGGGAATTATTAAGAATTAAATAAATTTTCTTACCTTCAAGAATAAGAAGTGCACACAATGCAGTCTGGAAGGTGAAAACAGGTAACATTTCAGAAGTGACCTTTTCTTTGCTATTATGTGTACACTTCTTTATGGTCTTATTTACCAGGAAACCTTTAAAACCCACTAGCTTAGATCCCTAGTGAATGATATGGCTTGAAGTAAGAAGGTGAGGAGAAATATTTAAAGTATTCTTGCATGCTAATCGTTTTCTTACTGAACCTGAACAGAGAATTCTCAGATAGAATAGCTATTTTGTTTTTAAAAAAATCCTGTGGTTTCAGCCACTGTCAGAGCAGTATCAGCTATGAACTTCTGGGTAAGTTTCCCTTTTTCCATGCCACAAGCATGACAGTGGAGGTTAGCACTATCAGACAATTTTTCACAGCCAAAAAAAATCCAGGGAAAAGGTGTAGCTGCAGGTCAACAAAGGAAGACTTATTGCTGGAGAGGGACTTGCATGTCTGTACAACTGCTCCTTCAACCCTCTGCAAAAATACTCCCAACACTGCAAAAGGTCTTATTTGTGTTTGGCTTTATCATCAAAAGCGTGAGGATGTCTACAACAAAGAACTACATTACAGTTACCTGCAGTATCAGAGCTTTTCCCAAGGAAGCCAAATTTATGTAAAATAGAGCAACACCATACAGCAACCCAAAGCAGTGCCATGCATCCTGCTCTGCTTCCAGTTTTGCTCAAGTGTGTACAGGACTAACCAAATGAAGCCACAGAAGATAGCACAAAGCACTTCTTGATAAGCCAAAGGAGCATATGTGAAGAAGCCGAACTCTCACAAGTCCCTAGAGAAGTCCATGGTTCCAACACATCTCTGCTAGCTGAGTAGTCACCTCAGAAAGTAAATTTATTTCTGGAGTTCACAGAATCTGATTTCCCAGCCTGACAGCCAGCACATAAATTAGGGTGAAGTTTCCCTTCACAGTACATGCACCATACCAAGGCTGCAACTTGAGCAGCAAATTACTGATTGAACTTGTCTTTGCTGCCTCCTGTTTTTCCCTGAATCACTGCCTCTACTTCAACAAGTGTTCTGTTTTCAGCTACGATAGAATTAATTTTCTTCTTAGTAGCTAGTACAGTGTGTTTTGGGTTTAGCATGAGAATAATGTTGATAACACACTGATGTTTTAGTACAATAAGCACTACTTAGCAATAAAGGATTTTTCTGTTTCCCATGCTCTGCCAGCAAGCAAGCGTACAAGAATCTGGGAGGGAGCATGGTCAGGACAGCTGACCTGAACTGGCAAAAGGAATATTCCATACCATAGAACGTCATCCTCAGTATATAAACTGGGGGGAGTTGGCCAGGAAGGGGGGAATCACTGCTCAGGCATCGGTCAGCAGGTGGTAATTACATTGTGCATCACTTGTCTTTTCTTGAGGTTTGGGGGGGTTATTATTTTATTACATTCCTTTTCATTACAATTATTATTATTAGAATTTATTACTATTATTGATAGTATTATATTTTATTTTACTTTAGATTTAATAACTAAAGTCTAATAATAACTAAATCTTTCTCATCTCAGCCAACAAGTTTTACATGTTTTTTTGATTCTCCTCCCCATCTCACTGGGAGGTGGGGAGTGAGCGAGCAGCTGCAAGGTGCCTAGTTCCTGGCTGGGGTTAAACCACAGCAAGGAACAAGGAAAACTGCATATAGGGCAGAACTGACACCCAGGATGAGCAACAAAATGGATAGAACTTCTGGGGAGGAGAACAGGCTGTCTCTGCTTGTCAGGCAACACTTTGGGCCCAAACTCAGCAAGTACAGGATCACAGAAGACCCTTAAAATGAAATGAGTATCAGCTGACTCACACTGATTATCCAAAAATAACTGCTTGCTGTGGTTTGCACTCATATAGAAACGAGAGACATCTCAAAGGCAACCGTCTGAAAGGCCTCAGCCTTCCTAAAAATATATGCTGCCACACAATTAACAAATCAAGCATTTCTTGTGTGCAAGCTTTACCAGACAGCCTCCATAACCTTCATTAGATATGTGTTTGACCACAAAATACAGCTTTGTGGGTCATCTTTACTGCTTTGTTGTTTTAGCAAATACAGAGACTGTGAAAACCACAGCACTCTGAAAACAACCAACTTATAATTACATATTCAAAAGAAAAGGGAGGAAAAAACCTGCAAACTAGCTTCTTTCAACACAAAAGCATTCAGATTAATAGCAAGAAACAAGCACAAAAAGCCAGCAAATACAAGAGGTCTATACAACGCGCAGTCGTGCAGCAGCTCAGAGATCTAAATGAATAGGGCAATTTAATGAAGCCAGATAAATAGCCAGATGTCTGTCACTGCCACCAGCAGCAAATGATGATTCAGCTTCAAAAGATCTCTGAAGGAGAGCAGCTACACCAATAATTAACATCTTTTGCTACAACAAAGATGGACAGCACACTGCCTCAGATGCACCCCCCCCAGTATCAATCCTTGCAGGGTAGTCTACATCTAGACTAATTAAGTGAGCTCCACAAGCAGTGCAGGTCCCCAAAGGCATCCATTCGACCTACCGAAGACTTACTGCTGACGGCACAGGCCCTCTTCTTTCCTGCCTGCCACACTAAACTGGTGACGTTCCTTGTTACATGGAAAAATGGCAGCATGTTTATTAGGTAGTCAATAAGTGGCTGAGTCTTTACACAGCCCAAAACAGCAGCAAAACTTGCTGAATAGCAGTAGTCAGCATTTTAGCTATAGCTTTATCCTGTGTTCAAAGTGGAAAGATGTTGACTTGCACCATTAGTCACACTGGTCTTGTTAGCATCAGTGTGCCCTTCATGATTCTTACACTATGATGAAGACGTGTGTGTGCGTGCAGGTGTACATGTGTCTATGCACACATTTACATGCAGCTCTATTTGAGCTTTTTGTTTTAAGCTTTGTCTTGCTTGTTTGACCCTCAGGCAGTCGTTGTAATCAGAGAAGGCTCACAAGAAAACCAGCTGAGTGACTCCAGCCTCCCTTTAATACACTTGCCATGCAAAACCTTCACAGAGTACTAGCCTCCAGCAGGAGTACTAGCCTCTGGTATTCTTAATTACCTGAACTGTTTAAAAAGTCTCCTTTGTTAATAACTTCTTCTCAGCACCCACAGACCACTGAAGCCCAAACAATTTGCATATACCATTACTTTTGGGCAGATAAGGCATATGCATGCAAGTTCAGACACACAGTTTCACTTAGAACTTGTCAGCTGATCAGTTCCAATTGAAATGAAGCTGCAATGGAACCCGAGGCTGCTATCTTTTACTTCGCATAACACCATTACCCTGATGAGGCTAACAAAATACATATTTAAACAAATAACCATGTTAATATAGCTCAATTCCTGGATCAACCATCACCTAAAATAAAGTAATTCAACACCAGACTGCCTGAGGAAAGAAATGGGGAAAGACTGACCCCTTCCGTACACAAACATCTTATTCCCCAGGTATCTGAGAGCAATATCTAGCTTTCTTAGCACACCCTCGGACATTTGTCTAATTGAAAAAAATTAACAAAGCAGAGTTAAAGCTGTACAAACAACAAGTCACAAGTTCTCTCTGGTGAAAAACAAGCTTTCAAATACAAGTAATAGGCACCTCAGTTATGGTTCTCCTTCCAATTCTCCCACAATTGTACAAGATGTGTCACTTCACCCATTCTGGTTGGCTTACCAATGCTGTTAACTGCCTGATGTCCCTCCATACAGGACTACATCAGCAGTATCTTGCTACTTCCCAGAAAACTGCTAGGAAAATGAATGCATACCTGTCACTTCCTCTTGCCTAACTTCTGCTGCTCAGTATACTCTTTTTGCATTTTCTAAATACGTAATCAATGCCATGACGCAGACCCTACATCCCAATAAAAACAATCTCCTAGTTCACTGTTTGATAAACATAAAAGAATGAGTGTACTGACTCACGAGTCACCAAGTACAATGTTGAAATATATCTGGGTATTAAAAATACACCAGTAGACAATAGCAAGCTTCAGCAATGCCAGACTCAAAACACTATTGCAGGGCAGGAACTATGACATTTGCCTTTTTCTTGAGAGTGTTTCACCAACAATGCTTAAGCAAGCCTTTTTCCCTCCCACAGACAGAAGTGTCAATTAAGTAAGGGAGACTGCATTATACTTTGAGCAGTCCGAGGCACTTCAGTGTAAAAACATAAGGAACAAACTACAGTGCTTTACTGCAAAACTTCCACATTTTAGAGGCTCTTTCCCTTATATATGTTGATTCTTCCTCTAGACCACCACGATTACATTTTCAGCTCAATTAAACCTGGGAAATCAGTAGGTAGTATTGTTTGTAGATACAGAAAACTCAGGAGAGTAAGATGTTTACCAGAACATCATGTTCAGACATTTGCAAGCAAAACGCTACCAAAAAAAAAAAAAATTCCATAAAACTGACGTTAACGAAAATGCAAGTTACACTCCTGAGGTAAGTGGATCGGAGTGTACCACAGCTACAACCATGTGAATGCAAAGTTGCAGACACAACCTTTAAGTGAAACAGTCAGGCCACGGATAAGCTGGACTTGGAAGGGTCTCCCACAGAGGAAGCATCACTCCACACCTGCCTTTCTTACAGGCAGGTCTTTGGGTGGATCTTTAGCGTGACTCGGTATGACAATCCTTCAGTGACCAGGGAAACAAACGTCATTTGTTAATGGAAACAGACAGCGTAGGCCAAAAGGAAAGCCAGAGTTCGCGGCTTACACTCTGCCTGTCCCATCAGTGCCACGCAGATGCAAGAGATGCTTTACCCTCTCCCTTGCTGCTCCTTGCGGCCTCACAGACGCAGCAACCCGCGCGCTGCCTAGAGCCACCCTCCCTCGGCCTGCAGTCTTCCCGGGCCCTTGCCACACCTCCTTCTCCGCCCCTCGGAGCTGCTTCTCCCCTGCATCGCCCCCCTTCCTTCCAGACCCTTCCCGCTCTTCAAGCCGGCTCCTGCCGGGCCACGACCCCGACGCTCGCCGGCAACCGCCCCTAACCGCCTGCCGCCCCTGAGGCGAGGGGACCCCCCACGGGGCCGGCTCCCTCCCTCAGGGCGCTCGCGGCAAAACGCCCCGCGGCGGCGAGGCCGTCGCAGCCGCCGAGGCCGAGGGAGGGGAGGG
>NW_010972664.1:8536618-8541892 GCF_000737465.1 Haliaeetus leucocephalus
CCGCGTCCGCGCCCCGCTGCCGGGCCCTCGGGTGTTAATGAAAACCCGAGGAGGTCTTGGCCCTTCCTTCCGAAAGGGGACGGCTGCGGGAGTGCCACCGGGGCTACCCGGGAGCCGGGGAGGGGGGGGGCATCAGTTACTCCTAACCCTTCGACTGCAGGTGCTGGAAGGGAAGAGTGCCGCGGCCGTGAGGCAGGGCACTCAGAGGGTCGAGCGAGCCGAGTCCGTGGGCACCACTCCGCCAGCACGGAGAGGCATCCACCTGCCACCGTCTCAGGAAAGGCAGTCTCCCTTTCCCGTAGCACGAGGAAACAGGCTGCGTTGGGAAGTAAAAAGATTTAGACTATTGAACTAGCAAACTGTCTAAATCGTATCTGTCTTCTAAAGACGTGATAGAATTCAGCACCTGTTGAAAGACCCCTCAACGCAGTTTCCCAGATGCTTTTCAGTCTTTGGGGTTTCTCCAGCTTTTAGCCCTTACTTGATTTTGCAAGAGCGTAGCCGAAGTCATTAATCTAGGTAACGGGTAATTAAGCAATCGGCAACTGAGATAAAGGCAGTCACTCCTTTAAGTGAGAAGTTTCATTGGGTATGTACGTAAGTACGTAAAACATAGCCTCCGTTAACCAGCTTGCACCAGGCCATTGGCCAGCTGTCTCGGGAGCCTCAGGAGCTTGAGGGTTGTCTCTGATGGATTCACGCAGAGATTCACACAGGTGTGTTCACTTGTTCTTTGTTCTAGTCTTCTCTTTAATTTTTTTCCAGTTACTCAACACTAGGAATGCCTCTGCTTACTCACTGGTTGATTTTCCTCCCCAGCTGTTGCACTCCTTTTTCTCTACAAGGGTTTTCCTCTCCTTCTCTTTTACTTAGGGAGTCTTAAAAATCACACAATGACAGCTATTGTCCCTTTTGGGTGAGGGAAAGGTCCATCACAGGTTCCTTACATTAACCTTCACGCGTGTCAGCTACAGACTGCTGGTCTACAAGAGCATACCTAGGCAGACCCCCAATCATTACTGTGTTTTACAGGGGAGGTTAAACATCAAATAGAGTAAATCTCCTCAGCTACATTTTACTTGCCAAAGTTAGGGGTGAATCAGGTGCACAAATTAACTTTGATTTTGCGTCTCATATGTAATTGGCCAAACACATTGAGGCTGATTTCTTCAAAAATGGAGTGTGTATCATCATTTGTAAACAAAATAACACATTAAAAACAGCAGATCTGTGGATGTGTGTGCATTTTTTTTTTATTATTTCTATTTGGAAAATCTGTAATTTATCCAGCCTAGGTAAGATTGAATCAAACCTAGCAAGAATTTTGTGGCAACAAAGGGTTGCTACTCCTGGGCTGCCCTGGTCATGTGCATGTAATAGCTTTGATGGCCATTTTAGTCCCAGTCAGTCATAGGTGTCCTTGAGTCTCCTGGCAGAAAGCTCTTCTTTCTGCATCCATTTTTAAGGCTGCTAGCAGATTGGATTCAATGCAATATGAATAGCTTAAGCTGGAATCCTCCCACAGTACTGGCACGTAACATAGTCTGAAGAATGTGTATCCTTGAAACGCAATGAAGGTGCCCTGAACTACTAAAAAATGGAACATGACACGGTGATGGTGCTGTTTGGCAGTTTGCTTGTTCGCTTTTGTCAATGAGCACATGCCTAGATCAGCGCAGTTGCATTTTAGCATTGATGTAGCAACTGCTTGCTTTCCAATTTTTCAAACAATCTGGTGTTAGTTTGCTTCCTGTCATTTTTTTCCCTGAAATGTAATGGAGACATGGAGATACTCAGAACCCAACTGGACATGGTCCTGGGCAGCCTGCTCTGGCTGACCCTGTTTGAGCAGGGGGTTGGACTACATGATCTCCAGGGATGCCTTCCAACCTCAGCCATTCCGTGATTCCCATACCAGAAACTATTTGGAGGAAAAGAAAAAGAAAAAAAAAAAAAACAAAAACAACAAACTTTAATACTTCAAATCCAAACCAAGGGATGTCACTATCTTTTTGGAAAGCACTGCACTTAACTTTTTGCAGTGTTAACAAGCAATCTTCTCTAGGCTATGGGAAACTGCACATGTTGATGGAGCTGAAACACTTGGAACAGTGTTTCCTGTCAAATGGCATTGAAGAGTAAGCCAGCAAACAGCTCTCTTTTAGCAGCTGGGCAGAGTGTCAGTGCTCTACATGAGTGATTAATGTATCCCTCTGCACCAAAAGCTCTTTCAGTGCAGGTGAAAACGGTTGATCAATACATAAGTTTAAGAAACAATCTTCAGTAGGCGGTCACAATCTTTCAAATGTCTTCAGTAACCTTCCTTCTCTTCAGGAGGCAGTTTTGCTGAGTATAAATGAATTACTGTAAAGGCTGTTAGGCAGGTATGCCATTCTTTTCAGCACTGCAATACCAAGAGAACGGAAAAGGTGAAGGTTAGCTAGAGCTTACTGCAAAATGGAAAAGCAGTTATTCACACATGTAGTACTTGTTATCTGTCATTCTCACCAGGGCTTTTTCATCACTTTTCTCCAACAAGCTCTTCATTAGACATGGGGGGTTTGGTCATTTCAACGATTTAAGCATTGTGGGCTTTTTAAAGAAAAAATACTCTTAACACTAAAAGCATAGAACCTTTTAAAACTGATACATGGCTTTTGTCAAAACAAAAAAAGGGAATCTCCAAATCACTAGCCAGCTGAAGTTCAAGTCATCAAACACTGAAATTGCTCCAAAGTAGTAAAAAATGGAGCCAAGGCTTGACATGGTGGTGTTTCTGAAATAATACAGCTATTTTGAAATGGAAGAACTTTTTTGATAGCATCTGTCTAGATTCAGGCAGTTGTATTTCAATAGTTACCTAGTAAATGCTGGCTTACCATTTATAGAAACCTGGAGACACTTTGGTTCTTTCCCTTTTCCTTGAAATATGGTCACATTACCCATTTTGTGCATTTTATTGCTTTATGCATTTTTAAGACAGGCAAACCCTTCTCTGAAGATTTCTCCCAAATTGCCAACTTTTAATTATTGAATTGTCTGCAGGATGCTACATGTAGGGGAACCCATAATTGCCCACATCTTGGTCACAGAATCACAGCAATGTTGATTGCAAGACACCTCTGCAGTCCGACCTCCTGCTCAAAGCAGAACTATCACCAGCACCAGATCAGGTCAGCCACGGCTTTGTCTAGCCACGTTTCAAAAACCTGCAGGGATGGAGATCCAGCATCCAGGATTACTTTCCTCTTTCATTCTTTTGCATACGTTTGTACTTTGATTGTGAACATATTGATCTTCAACCCTCCACACTTCTTGGCAAATGTGCTATATGCTACAAGGATACAGCAACGTGCCTGTCAGTTGTACTGTTTTGTAAATTGCTGGGGCTATGTTTTCCCTTTCATTCTATTTCAGTATTCCCATCTTATTTTGTTGACGACCATTTCTCCATCTGTCCACAGCCAGTGAAATTACAGACTGTGAGTCTAATGAGCCCGCATCAGTCATCACTTCTCCAACAGAAAAAGTCTTTAATGCAAATTGATGCTTAAACCTTAACAAACAAAGCCTCAGCATGACAACACTGAACGCCGTTCATTTCTCTCTTACTGCAATTCCCATACAGTTTAGGGCACACAGTCACTAAGGTTTCTGACTAATTCAAATCACTTGGGCCCTGCTAACAATAGCTTGAAGTAGAAAGGGAATCAAGGAGGCTTTGAGAGTATTTTTTCACTTTGTTAGTAGGAAAGATTTCCAGATTCCTGGGAAAACACTCCTTTCTGTGCCCTCATCTCGGTCCTCATCTCATGGCCAGCCTGTTTTGTACCACTGCTAAGCACATACTACATATTTGGGTGTTTAACTCCCAGAAAGGCTCGGTAATCCTCTATATGATCACCTCAGAGCAAGCGGTGGCTTGAAAAAAACACCACCCAAAAAGGCAGTGCTTTTACCAGTTGGGACACAGGGGCCAAGGTGAAAAGCTGCTGCTTTTTTATGGCCTCGTGGAGTGAAGCGCATCTGCTGTCTCCTGCCTGTGCCTGTGGCCACAGGGTGGCTTCCTCTGTGTTCAAATCCACTCCCAGTCCCCTGGTAAGGTGGCAGGGAAACCCAGATGTCACCATGGCAAGAAAATGGCAAACATCCAGGTCACCACGGCAAGAAAAGCTGTGGTCTCACAGATGGCTGTTCCCTGTCAGGCCTGAAGAGCAGCCCCCTGGAATCCGACTTCTGACCATGCAAGGCTGAGGGAACGAACGCCCCCACACCGCACAAGAAAGCAGCCAGCTGGGATGGTGCTGGAGGCCTGTGCCGCAGTGGGTCTATTGAAGTGGAATGGCCTGGTTTATACCGGTAGGCAGTAACATTGTGGGGACTGCTCTAAGTGCAGAGCCATGCCAGGAATTGCCTAGGGAGAGGGCTGGCTGGTGCACCCCAATGCAACAGCTCTCCTGCACCAGCAGTTGTGTTCCAGGGCCCCGAAGGGGGTCTCCAGGCACGCCCCCAGGCACCAGCTTAAGTTCGGAACTGCAGAGGCCTAACTTAACCCTTTCCTATGTCAGCTACCGTGCAGGGAGAGCTTCTCTAACATCAGTTTGGGAAGAACTCATTTACACACCTGAGGTCTCAGGTTTCCTACCACATTTCATGAGAACACGCGTAGTCATCTACCTTCTTCCCTCCAGGTATGAGTTATGTGGAGAAATTAAGGAGAGCACGCGCTAGGTTGCAAAACCACGCGTACATTTCCTTCCCCTGGGGAAACCAAATGAGGCGGTAACTCCAGAGCAAAGCCTCCTCCTACCTCCTCTCCCACCCTGCAGGGCATGGTGTCCTCGCGAGGGGCTGCCGGGTGCCGGAGCGTGTCCCGTTTTCTACCGCAGACAAGTGCCGCGCGTCCCGCTTCCCCCCCTCCCCTTCTGCCCTGAAGTAAAGCTGGACAGTCTGGCGCCGAAGCACCGGCCTGCGCCACGGGAAAGCACTTCAGCAAGTACAACGATCTGCCCGCGGGCCGTAAAACACCAGCGCTCTTCCAAAACGCCGGGGCGCGCGAGGCCCGGCCTCCGGCCGACGGCCTGCCGAGAGGCGCTGGGTTCAAGGCTCCGGGGCGGCTCCGAAGGCGAACAACCGACCCCCGCTGCCGCCAGGCCCCGCCGCGCTCCCCCGGACCAGCCGGTGCAGGGGATGAAGCCGAGAGGCCCCGGGCGGCGTGGCTGCCCCCGCAGGGCGCGCAGAGAGCGGGGAGCGCCGCGGGGGGGGCCCCGCAGG
>NW_010972664.1:8542053-8579588 GCF_000737465.1 Haliaeetus leucocephalus
CTCGGCGCGGGGGGGGGACAAGGCGGCAGCGAGGGGCAGGGCCGGGGGCGCCCGCGCGGGTCCGTGCCGGCTCTCGGGGGAGGCCGGCCGCACTGAGAGCCGGGCTTTAAACCCGAGCCAGAGCCTTCGTCCGTCGGCCCTGTGGAGGACGGAGCTACCCGGAGGAGAAGAAGAAAGAATGCAGCTCGGAGACGGGGAGGGCCGGCTCGCCCTTGCTACGGACGCCGCTCCGCTGGCGTTGCCGTCCTCTTCTGCTTGCGCCCCTTACCCGCCAGGCGGTTGACCCCCTTCCATCCCTTTTCACCTGCCGCAGAGCAGACGCGTCTCTTCCCCCCCGTTCCCACCCAGTGCCTCTGATCGCTGCTGCAGACGGGCAGCTTTGCGCCCCGGCCCCTGCTCTGTGGAAGATCCTTGTTCCCGAAAGCTACACCGTACTTGCCGCCTCCTGCGCACCCCCCGCCTTTGGGTGCTCTGGCAGCGCACTCCGCAGCCTCCCCCCCCGTTCCGCCTCCTGTGTCTGTCTGCCAGCAACCCCCTCCCCCGCCCTCAGCACCCCGAGCTGGGCACGGAGCTGGGCGGGGAGGCAGTCGCTGGCAAGCGCTGTCCTTTGTGAACAAATCTGACGGTACAGGGAAGGGGGCTAACTCACCACCCCCAAAAGAAATGTTTCCAGCTGCGTAATTGACTGTTTCCTGTGATAAAAACGCCTTCACCTTTTCGTTTTACTGCAAGCATTATCTATCCCAGATAATAGCTGGGCAAGGAAGATTTGAATGTCGTCTTCTTGAATTGCAGGTTTGCGCTGTCATGCCTGGCATGACTGTGCGGAGAGCGCTTCGCCGCTGATAGCTCTTCAGGAGCACGAGAAGCTGAAAGTATGGAGCTCTGCACTGGGATGAGTCCCATAACCTCCACAGCTTGGTACAGCCATGGGAGGAATACAGACCCGAGTGGTCGGAAGAGAAAATAAGTAGCCAAGGTAAAGAACACAAACTGTAGGACCCACCTATAAAATCTATATATGCTATCACAATACTAAAGCCAAGGCCCCAGGAACAGTATGGTGTGTTTTCAAAGCCCCTGCTGGAGGTCCAGGTTAGATACACCTCATATCTTGTTTTAATAAAGCTGTGGATGTTGCTTACAGTAACCCCACATACCCACATACACAGACATTCCTCCTGTTTTGGTTTCCACATTCAAGCAATAACCCAGTACGCTCAGGGATATGCTTCTGCTAGTAACAGATGAAATCCCTGAAGGAATGTCCCCTCTGTTGATAAGGTTTGTCCCCTCCTTTCACAGAGACATGACTGTGATCATGGGAAAGGAAGAAACTCTTTCTTACTGCAGACTAGCCTGTTAATTGTATAAAGGTTATCTGCTTTCTGCTGAGCTGCCGTAGCAAATCTGAGCATGACAGCAGTATGTCAGTGGCAACCCAAGCTAGGAAATTTTTGCAGGGTCAGAAAGGAACTCTTCCTTCTACCTTGTCTGCTTGCATAGATGTTTCCTCGGGTGGTGATTGTTGGACATTTGTCAGATGCTGGTACCACCTCTGAGATATTGAGGGATTTGCTCCTCTAAAGTTCCTGTTTGTTGACAGCTTTCAGAGAGAAACCCTGCTGTTTGTGGTTAGCTGCCTGGGGGAGAGGTCTATGTGTGGACAGGATTTTGACTCCTCCTGCTCTAGAGTGGGGGTGGGCCATCTGGTACATATTGCAGCATGTAAATAGCTTGGTCGGCTTGTACTGACAAACTGTTGCAGCAGAAATTCTCAGCAGTGGCAAAATCCTGAGAGCTACAAGGCTGCAGAAAGCAACCTCCCTTTGTATATCGGCTTGGAACTACTGGAAATGATCCATCTGCAGGGGTGGTCCACTTCAGCATTCAGCAAATATTTGAAGTAGGGACTCACATTATTAACATTTAAGGTGGCTTTTTTCTGCTAAGGCTTCTTTTTTGCTTATCTTATTATTTTTTTCTTCATGGTTCTGCAGTTCAAGATTGAAGTCTTTCTCTTTTGCTTGCTCCCTTTCTTTCTGTCCAGCTTTGCCATGTAGAATAAAAGACTTCAAGACTGGTGGTTTTGTAATCACTGGCATCCGAGGTCCAAAACTGTTCCCTTCATCTGAGTTGTCTCCTTGATTCTGACACTATCTAATCCCTTATTACCCGTTACCTGCCATTATATAGCTATTGGTGATGGATGAAGTGGTCCAGGATCAGGCACCCATCAGTGTTTGTTTGCACCAGTGCCCATCTGTCCAGTTAGTCAGTTCCATCTGGAGCTTGAGTAGTTGTCCAGAGGTATTGGTTGTCTGGAGAGATTGGTAGCTTGAAGCAGGGTTCAGAGAGTATAATTCTGAAGTGATGCAAACTAATATTAACTAAGTATAAAGATTAAAAGGGGGAGAAAGAGTAATGTCTTAAGTGCTTTAAAAATATTCCCATAAGCAATCCCAGCTTTAGGTGTGATGCACATCAGTCTCTGGTCCTAGACTCATCCATGTGGTATCCTTTCCCTGCCATCTTCGATTTTTACTTTTTAAAATAAAGTGGGATTTTTCTTACCATTGTATTTTTTCTGTTCTTCTGCATTTTTCCTGCAGCAACTGCTAATGCCTGCCCTCTTGATGCTAACTGCTGTTGCTTACTGTTTGGCTGGTTTTAGCCTTAAAATAGTAAATACTGAAGGAAAAATTCTTGTCTTTGGTGCTGATGGCATTTGTAAGAGCACCCTGCCCAACAGTTGCATTCATGGCAGTTGTTGGAGCTCAGCAGGGATGCCAGGCTGGGAACTAACATAATCCAGCTAGAGTAGACAAGACATCAAATTGCCTGTTTTGTTGGTTTTTGCTGCCTCAGCCTGAGAGTCTTGGAGGAGAAAGAAGAGATAAGGTAGCAAGTAAGAAAATCAGGTTCTGGGGTTCTGGTGACAAAAGAGTCATTCTCCATTTAAATTAATCTTAGGAGAGTAATTAGTCTTTTGGCTGTCGTTATTAAAGAAATGTAAGTATGGCTGGGTTTTGCTCTTTGCTTACACCTATATCTATGGTTACTGTCAACCAATTCTGAGTCCAGCACATCTGGTGTATGTCCTAATGTATATCACTTATCAGAAGAGGGGCAACTTTGAATCTCCTTTAAGGCAAGTATCTGACACCAGACACCTCAGTAGTGCACGGGATGTCCATAAATGTTTGTTGCTTGGTTGAGTCCATTCTTTTATGCAACCACTCTGCTTGTTCTCCATATTCAGTAGAGGCAGTAGATTTTAAGACATATGACAAGCTCTTGCTGAATATTCAACTAAGATTACTTCTGTTTGCTTTTGTAAAAAGGATTCCTGATTGCTGAACCTGAGGTAACTGCCCAGATGGACCAAGGAGAAGAACAAGATCATGAGGCCTTGGAGGAGACACACATGGGTGAGGAATAAGTTAGACAAGTTTATAAACACAGAGCAAGCAAAATGCTGTTTGAGTTGCCTCCGCGTTATTTAAGCCAATTTCATGCAGCTCATATTGAGACCTGCTCCTTCCCCCTCAGGGCAGGCAGACAGCCTGCCTCTGTCAGCCTGCCGTTGAGAGTATGTATAAGACGACAGAATATTAAGAAGACAAAATACGAAGATTCCTTGGGGACAAGGAGACACCTGTAGCATTGCCCTTGGCTCTGCTGTTCATGGCACATCTGCTCTGGGTCGCATGATGAGGCCATACAGCCTCTCCTGCAGCTAGGTTTCCATTTGCTCCCACTCTTCCCTTTACTGTTTCTCCTACATGGTGCAGACCAGGCTCCCTAGGATAACAGCTTGCCTGTTCTCTGCTGTGCTACTTCCCAGCGAGAATCACTGTTAGAGTCATACTTTTTTTCCAGGTGGTGAGCTAGGTCCCCGTTCAGATGACCTTGCAAGCACAGATCTGCAGGACATGTTGACAGTGGGGTCCAGAGGAGGAGAGGAACAGCTTGGGGACAGCCATGGAAGTCGGCGCAGTTCCTTGGAGGCTCAGCAAGATGGCTGTGAGGAGGAAGAGGAGGCTAAGCTGCCTTGCTCTGATATCAGCCTGGTGAAAAGACAGGAGAGAAGGGTGGCAGCAACCTCACGGCGAGCCCCTCGTGCAGAGCGGCCCACCATCTGCTCTGAGTGTGGCAAGGGCTTCAGTCGGAGCATCCACCTCATCCAGCACCAGCGAATGCACACTGGGGAGCGCCCGTTCCTGTGTGCAGAGTGTGGCAAGGGCTTCAGCCAGAGCTCCCATCTCATCCAGCACCGGCGGGTCCACACAGGCCAGAAACCCTACACCTGTGCCGAGTGTGGGAAGAGCTTCAGCCAGAGCTCCAACCTTCTCAAGCACCAGCGTATCCACACTGGGCTTAAACCCTATGTATGCAGCGAGTGTGGGAAGATCTTCAGCGACAGCTCCACCTGCATCAAACACCAGCGTATGCACACAGGTGAGCGGCCCTACAAGTGCCCAGCCTGTGGGAAAAGCTTCAGCCAGCACTCCCATCTCCTTCAGCACCAGCGAGCCCACGATGGCGTCCGGCCTTATGCCTGTGGGCAGTGTGGCAAACGTTTTGGGCAGAGCTCTGACCTCATTAACCACGCTCGTACCCACACTGGTGAGAAGCCTTACAAATGCAGCCAGTGTGGCCGGGGCTTCAGTGGCAACTCCAACCTCATCAAGCACACCCGCATCCACACTGGGGAGCAGCCATACCGCTGCACCCAGTGTGGGGAAAGCTTTCGGTTCCAGCCCCAGCTGGTGCGCCACCAGAAGCACCATACAGAGTAGTTGGTGGAGAGGAGAAGGCCATGTGGACCATAGGCAGCTACCTGGTACTTGGAAGACACACAGCTGCTCCCTGGACACCTCGTACGGGGCATGAATTTTGGGGGAGGGAACCCTCAGAGCCTGTCCCCTTTTCTTCTGGGTAAATCTGTTTGTGAGCACTGCTCAGACACTCGAGCGAAGAGGGAGGCCGCTGCTGAACAAACTAGTGCATGTTCACTGCGGTGCAGTGGTTGTTCTGAGCCCCTCTTTTGGAGATGGGGAAAATACAGGTGCTTATACGGTATGGTACGTTCAAGGCCAGAGAGGAGAACTTAGAGACGTTCCAAGGATCAGTGCCTTCTGTTATTTCTAGTGGGGAGTGATTTTTATCCCAGTAAAAACCAGCGAAAATCTGTACCTGTTTTCTGTACAAGCTGCCTGGCTTTTGCCTTGTGGTAAGGCCGCAGCCTGTGATGATCACTCCCCTTAGAATCCACATCTCCCACTTGCCGGTATTCTTGGTTTTAGGTGGTGTTAGCATCTATTTATTTTAAAACCCCACAACACTGTGCTGGGTGCCTCTGCATACATGTTGTGGGCCCAGCTGATGCTCTGTTGGGGCCTCATCTATGGAGCAGTATTTTTGCTGGGTTGTATGGTTGTTAAATTGACAGTTCCACAAGTTATGCTGCTGTCTGACAGCTTAGTCCTCAACAGCAATTAAGTAAATTAACATCCTAATAGGTGTTTCTCTCAGATTCTTGTTTAGGTGCTTTTGTGGGTGGCACTTTATGAATGTTTTTATAAGGCTTTTAAAAATATTTAGGATGACTTTTTAAATTGTGATCTTCTAATTGTCAGTTCATGAACAGAAAAAGGATGGTGTTTGAAAAATAAACTATGTCAAACTTTGATTTTATATTAAATGTTAAACATTTTTTCTTGCATAAAACTTTTTAACACAAACACTATGGTTTTGAGTTGTTAATGATTACAAAGAGGTAATTATGGCACTGATTTCTAGAATTTATGTGATATTTTAGCGAGCTGTTTTGACATCTTTAATGATGACTTGCTAAGGAATATGGGGGAGGCAGGATTCTGAGAAAGCAGAAGGAACTGACCTCTGAAGCAATCTTTTTCGCTTTGAGGAGGAGAATACTACTACTGGGAGTCTGTCCTTAAAAGGAATTCTAGCTCAGGCAACTGCTTGGTACGGGGGAGGAGAGAACTGGCAGTAATAACAAAGATGTTAATATCTCTAGCATATAAGAACTCCCTGTAATGAACGTGGCAGTGTATACTGAAATGCCTGTTCTACCCACGGAGCCAAACGGGAAGAAATCACAGACTGCTTTAGGCAAGAAAATGAAGTGATCAAATCTGTTGTGCTGTAGAATTTTTATTTTCAGCACCACATATAGGCCTAATGCTAACAATGAGATTTCACACTAAGTGAGCTCCCAAATGGGGAGTATCACTAAGGACAAAGAGAATGCCCAGCCTGAGGAGCACAGGATCCTGAGGAAACAAGCAAGCTATGAACAGAAGGAATGTGATTGGAATTACTGGCTGAGTGATGAGGAAACATCCATACCTCCCTTAGCCACCAATTGCTATCACAGAGGGTGCGGCTTCATGCTCCATTGGCAGTCGATTTGGTTTAAGTCATTTGGTCTCACTCTACTCCCACCTTCTCCCCTAGAGCCGGAATTAATACAGCTGTGCTGAGTAATTCACATGGCTGTGCCCTAAGTCAGATCCATAAGATGATCCATGTTTTTTAATATGAACTCTCCAAAGTCTGTCATTTAAACTGCATTAGCCCAATCTAGACCACAGCCTCACAAGCAGCAGGGTACATACCACTGAGAGGTTTGGTGTCAGAGGAGAACAAACATGCCAAAAAGGAAATAACTAACATGGCCAGTATTGCTTAGTTCCCAAGAAACACATCATTTAAGATGTTTGTTACTTTTCTTCCCTTTTTTTTTTTAATGTTTCTAGAGAGGATGAGACCTGGAAAAGCCTGACACGTTGCCTTTATTGTTTCTGCATTCCCCCACCCCCACCAGGAAGGCCGCCATTGCCACAATGTGATGGAAACTACAATTCATTTCTGCAGTCCCCTTGCTGCACATAGTGTTACCAAAATATTTATTTATTCTGAATGGTAGTTCTCCCCCATAAACTAGCTGAAAACACGTCTCTTGCCTCGGAGTTGGAATATCAATCTATCATGAACATTTGTGGAAGGAGCAAAGCAAGGCAATGAACAGGACTGTTACATCTACACAGTAAAATGTGCCAGGGGCACAGAAGCCAGGTAGTATTAGCCCAGGTGAAGTCCTTGGCACTCTCTTGCTCTAACGCTGCTTCTGTTTGTTTTTCAAACTAGGCACACTGAGAACCTGCTGATGGGCTTTATCTGCACGCATTGAGTCTTCATACAGACACTCCTTCTAAGCAGTGCAGGCCCCTGTGCCTTCACTCTTGCCATGACAATCCAAGGCACTTCATGCTCGCTCTCTGCTCAGTGGTTACAAACTCCCTAGTTCAAAGCCCACAGCATACGATTCAGCTTAATATACGGTTCCCTTACCTGGGGGAAACAGGGAGGGGGAGAGCTAAGAAACAACATCCGAGAACATTTCCTGTCCTACACCTTTTGTATTCTCTCCTAGTCATGCATAGAGGTACAGGAAGAATTGGCAGGGGGCCGTTTTGGGACTAGCCTCTTTCCAGGAAAGGCAACCAAAAATGCTGTGAGGACTTGCCTGTAACTCTGCTACATTATTTCTCAGAGATCTGGCTTTCATGTTCCAAAAATGCCAGGTTGCCATGTAACTAGGCATGGCCCAGACCACGTGTTGGTTTTGGTGGGCCTGCGCCCTAGTCTCCTAGACATGTAGCTCTTGCAGGGTACCCTGGTAGACAGCCTCATTCGACTGGTGATCCTTCAGGAGCAGTTAGAATTACTGAATGTGGACTATTGCAATTTTACTCCAGAATATAGTATGCAGCACAGATGATCAGGGACTGAGCACGCAGGTTCACTCCGTGGGCCTATATTACACGCTGGTGTAGACATAACCTAAGGGTACTAACCAGCTGAGTAAGATGATCGATACTCATACAGCATTTCGGTGTTGCCACTTGATATGTTGAAGCACACTAGCAGCATGTTCCCCTTCACTTAGCTCCTGTGCTTGAATTTAGTGCTTATCTGCAGGCAGGTGTTTTGCTTTTTTCTTCCAGGCTCTCACTGCCAGCTGCTTCACAAATACCAGCGTCCTCCCTCAACAGCTTAAACAGTTTGTCCAATATTTTGTCCATGGACTCTTTCTGGTTTTCCCATTAATTGGAACAAGTTTAATCATGAAATCAGTTAAGCTTAGCTGCAAGGGCTACTTCTTAGTTGATTTGCCTGCAACTAAAGTTGAGCTTTTCACAGAAGTGTGTGGATCTCAGGTCTCCCCAGCAATACTTGGGATGCTACCTGCACTCTTCCTTTCAAAGATCTTTGCAGTAGTACAAAACTGTGTTACTGCTCTTCAGACACATTTCAAAATGTGTTCTCTGAATGCTGCACGTGCTCGAGTGTTGAACTTTTAGACTTATCGTTAATTTGAAATCCTCTAAAATGCCTTGTCGTTGGGAGCTTTGTAACTCCAGACTCATTGTGATATGATGAGGGAAACTGGGACACTTAGGAATTGTTTCAGCTACAATGTGGCATCTTTGCTTAATTAAGAAGTGTCTCTCATCAGGATGACAGGCTGTCCATGGAGACCTCTTGATTACAGAGCTCTGCTGCAGTAACTTTCATTTTACAGCTATTCACAAGAACCAGCCTAAGTTGCATCTTACTGAAACTGAGGAGTGAAATTTTCCACTCAGGCACCATACTGGCCTTAACAGAAGGCAGCCTCAGATCTCTCTTCTCAGAAGTGAAGATGACAATTACTATATATAAATATATATTTCTATTAAAAAAAAAACCAACCTACCAGACAAACCACATTTCCCTCCCCCAGTACTACTTAAAACATACCTTAGGCTCCGAGGCTGCTACCCACACAAGTTCTGTCACTCTGGTTGTCAGGTGAAGGCCTATTTGTGCATGGAACCAAGTGCTCTCCTTTTGGTCTTGGCAGCTCAGTTCAGCAAAGATGCAGGTTCCAAGTTGGATCAGTCAGTTCTGGCTGCTGGGGGTGCATAGTGCAGTCTCTGTAAATCGGCTGCACTAGGATGCGTGCAGACTGTATTTTTGCTAATTTGAGTAGTTTTACTTTCTCAGAAGTCCTGAGCACTTGACTGTGCTGATAGTTTCAGCTCAAGGTGCTGGGGCTCCGAGTTCTAAAGAAAAACATTCCAGGTACCAGGCCCACCCATCCTTTCTCCATGCACTTAGTAATAGTAGCCAATTCCACACATAAAGATTTGTAGAACCTACGTTTTAAGGCAGGTATTCCTCAAACTTCAACTGTGCAGGCCTACCTTTCAAAGTCTAACATTGCCAAAAACTTGAAAGAGAAATCCAGGAAGAGCTTACATAGCTAAAGTAGTCTTCATTTTAGTAACCTCGCCCTTCTTGCAGAATCTTACTGATCTGAAGAGGAGAGGGGTTCCAATTCCCCTTGTTGGGGATACTGACAGGGGGCTGCTGTCAGCAGCAGGGCTGTTCCCTAAGGGGAGTGTACAGCCAGCAGCAGCAAGCCCTGCTGGGCTATGCCCGCCCCAACAGGGCTCAATCCCACAGTGCCAGCAGCCCCTGGCAGTTCTCGTTTGGCTGACGTGCTTTAACCCATACTTACCCCTACACTCTCCAGTCGGAGGTCCATTTGCATGGACCACAAGTGTCTTCTGTGATTGTACATAAATTTAGTGATGACAAATAGATGCAGTGGTCCTTAGGTAGGACACAACTGTGTATCTATAAGAGGTAGAGCTTTTAGTTTTTTATGCTACCGTTTTTACTTGATCTCCACCTTACTGGCTGTTAAAGTCCTTGCCAAAACTTGCAATTCCAAGGTGAGCAGGACTGAGGCCTGTAGAAACACACATTCTGGCTTTGCCAGGAAGCAGGGAACTTTAAGAGACTAAATAAATAAAACATTTAGCAGGCTCTTGAGTGTAAAATGCATCCAGTTGGAGCTCAAACTCTCACTACCCTGGAGTACCTATTCAGAGACAAGTGTGCTGACTAATCTGGTGCTCAAAGAGAAGACGTGGTAACTGGGACATGAAAATCACCAACACCTGCTCTAGAGAGGCCGATGGAAACAAACTTGAGATAGAAATCCTTTCTGGTTGTATCATACAATGAGGACTAACTGAAAGCACTACACCTCCTGTAATAAGTGGTCCTGCGCCATTTTAGGCCATTTTGGGGGGGTTCATTTCTCTAATTCAGAAATGGCCCTGAATCACAAACCTGTATCTACAGCCAAGAGCTCTGGACCAGCTGGGTCTGGACACAGGAGAGGCTTACCTGTATGAGGGGTAACCAGCAGTTACGGTGGGAGCTGTAGGGGCACCTCTGGCTCCTACCTTGCTAGCGTAAGCGCTCCCCAGCTGGAAGCGACTTCCCGCGGAGCTGGGTGACCTCTCCGTGTTTCTGTTGTCACGTCTTCCTCACCGCCGTTTATCTTCAAGCTATGGACACCTTTCCTTCTTCTTGCAGGTTTGGAGATTTCTTCACTGGGGGGGTGTGGGGTGTGGAGTGTTGAGGCAAGGAGGAGGAATAAAGAGGCCCGAAGAAACGGGAAAAAAAAGGATTAACGACGACTTTCAGAGGCAAGCGTTAAGCTCAGAGATCTCTAACGCCACGCACTCCGTTCGATCAGCCTTTCACCAGACCTCCGGCTCCTTCCCCCCACGGAGCCTGCCGCTTCGGGCGGGAACGCCGGGCAGTTCCCGCTCTGCCTCCGCGCGGCGGCCGTGACTTACCGACCCGCCGCGCGGCGGCCGTTACTTACTTACCGACTCACCGCGCGCCCCCAGGGCAGCCCGCCAGGGGGCGCCCCTCCACCGGCGGCGGCGGCGAGGCGCTGCCCGGGCCGCCCCCCCCGCAGCCTGTGAGGGGACGGTGCAAACCAAGCGGGACGGCACGGCTGAGTCAGTGGCCGCGCTCCTTTCGGCGAAGCAGGAGCTGAATCGACTCCCGCCGCTCCTCTCCCCAGCGCAGAAGGGCGTGGGGGGTCCTGTTTCGGGTTACTTGCCGGGCTTCTTCTCAGGGCTGCGCTCCAAGCTGAGGGGCCTGGTGGGTCTCTGAGGAGAGAGCTTCCTCGCGTGGCATTTTTGGCCCAGGGGCCACGGCTGATGACTTAGTAGGGTGTGAATGCGAGGATCGAGCCTGCGTTGTAACGCTTGTGTCTGGGTCCATAAAGCTGGAGCGTTAGTTCAGCGCACAGCCGGAAAATTCAAGTGGAGTTGCGACGTGGCCCGGCCTTTGGGAGAGGCATCCAGAGCCCGGCTGAGCTCACTGGGGCTTGACCAGCATTGCCCGAGGAAACAGGTGGTCCTGGATTGCTTCCCCTTCCACAGGGCGGAAACTGAAAAGCCAAGGGATGACGTGCCTCGCACAGGGAAATACAGACCGGAGCCGGTCTTCTTCTCTTGCACCTGCTGCTGATAACGCCTAGCAGATACGGATCTAAACGAGTAAATGCTCTTCAAATTACATCTGCAAACAGTGTGAGAGTCCACATCCATTATTTATAACATGGAGACAGGATCTGAATGAAGTTGCTTGTTTGTGAGAGACGAAAACATCGGTGCAGGGTACTGCAGACATAAGGACAAAGGGGTCAAACTGCCAGAAGAACATGCCTGTAGGAAAAAGATAAAGTCTCCCAGTAAAATCCACAGGGAAAAAGTTTTTACATCTGCAAAACCAGGGGAGAGTTTATCCTTTCTGTGAAGTAGTGTGGCTCCATGAGTTACTTGCAGGGAGTTCTTGTATGAAAGGAGGCTCGGCAGAATATGCTCGTACATGTTGCCCTGTGAGCTAGGTATGAAATTCATGAAGGGCTCTGCTGCTCCACTGGAAAATGTTCGGTTTATCATCCATTACTTAAAAAAAGGTTGAAAACCACTCATGTAAACAGCTCATTTCTTAGCAAAAAGTGGGCAAATTGTGTGCCTGCAGGATAATAAAAAGGCAGATTGGCAGTAGCTTTTCCTGCTTTTATTCTCCATGGTGACAACTCAAAAGCAACAACTTTGAAACTGCAAGCATGGCAAATGTATAATGCTTGGTAATTGGGAATAAGGATGTGTCCCAAAAAGCTATAAAAGTGTTGTATTTTCATTATACAGAGTATTGTTATGTCCTTCTCCCCCCCCGCCCCGTATTGAAAATAAGTTCATTACAGGAAAGAAGGACAATCGAAGTAAAATAACAACAGCTGAGTACAGCAAAGCAAGCCACGCACTCACTGCATAATTGGTGGGAAATGGCTGTTGTAGGCGAGAAACAGCAGCAGAAAAAAAACCCAGATTGCTGATAAACAGCAAGAGGACTATACCTCTGTGCCAGGGCTTTCAACAGGGTCTATGAAAAGTCAGCAACAGCGGACAACCTAGCTCCCAGCCCAGAGTCTCCGACCGTGTAGCTTGTACAAACAGAACTAAAGGCGAGTCTGTTGGGATGCATGATAGGGACAGTGTTGGTGCTCTGCGGACTGTCTGCCTCAGGCAGGGATGCACCAGAGGCTCCTTTCACCTCTAAGTTCCTTTTGGTGCTTGGGACACAGAGCACATGTTGTTCTTGGAGCACTAGTAGAGTCTTTGCAGAAAAAAATATATTTTTCTATATAAAATGAGCAGATGAGGTGGAGAGCCACCAGCAGGCATTAGAGATTAAAACCTTGCCATTTCCTTGAACTGAATTTTGCTTTTAAAATGAGCCTGGCAACTCTTAGTTCATACTTTTAAACTCAAATGTAACTAATAGCATCTTGGAATCTCATTTGCTTTCTGTGACTCATGAAATGCTGCTTCTCTCTGCCACTGCTCTCACCAAGGACAATGAAAACTGAACATATTTGCTTCTGTTGTTTGTGCTTCAGAGCTCTGACTGCAGCTGCCCTGGGGTTGTAAACAATACTTACTCATTTTGAAACTATGTTTGGCTTTAATTTTTAACATGTTTCCAGTAACATCCCTGCTTGGGCTTGAGAGAATATCTGGAGCGCTTGGGGTTTTGTTTTGTGTGTTCTGTTATTTTTGCTTTTATAGGGCGTAAAAACGTCCTTTTCCAAAATGCCACTCACTCTACATCTAAATTGACCAGAACCCCTAGGCACAAGGCTGAAGGTTAAATGGAAATAGCCAAGGAAAGCAGAGGGGTCAGAGAGGGATTACAAGCACAACAAAAAATGACAGGCAGAAAGGGAGAGGAGAGGAAGGTCTCTCCTGGCACAGGCCCCTGTGCAGGCAGGGGTGAATGTCAAAAAGCAATTATAAAGGTCACAAGAGAATTCATATAGGAATCATGGCAGATTCATTCCTTCAGTATATATATCTATATATCTATATATCTATCTAACTTTATTCTTAAGATTTTTCTGTTTCTAATGCTGGTAATCCAGCTGGCATTTTTTAAGATCACATCAAAATTATAGCCATCCTGTCACATTACATAATTGATCTCTTTTCTGGTCTTCCAGGCAATGGGAAAGGAGCTTTAGGAGCCCCAAGCAACAATGAGGGTGGTTTCAATGTCACAGCTGTTGTAGAAAGCACATATGGCCAGTATAGCCTGATGGACATGCTGTACCACAGAGAAGTCCGGAATCATAGGGTCAGATCTGCAGCACCTGGCTTACGCCAAAGGTCTCTTTGCTCCTGGACCCAGTCAAGAAATGAGCTAAGGCCCCTTTAGCTTCGCTTTCCACATGTCCCAAACCCTGTACTTAGTGACACGGAATGGATCCTCACACACATCTTTGTGTAAAAGCTCTCTGGAGAAAAAGGAAGATAGCTCCAGGCAGTTCCTCAGCATTATTTTCAGAATAGCCCACGCATGATAAACACTGTGTTGTTGTGTTTATGTACCTGTAACAGTTTGTGGCAAGGTTTGACTTCTAAAATGTTTTGATTGCTCCTTCTCAGGGATATGTATTTGTACAGCCCAGGGGCTGTCCTGCATCTCTTCAGAGAAGCAGCTTTGGGAGGGACCTTGGTTCAAAAGAGACGTAGTTCTCTCTGAGTATATGGAGATTTAGCAGTTACTTTGCTCAAGACAACCTGGAACTGTAGGAGCAGGCCAGCAACTTGACAAGCAAAGCTCTTCTGTGCAACGTCAGATCACTCTGTTACTGGAGGAAGCTGGTCACAGCCCAGTGGTGGCATCCATGTGTGGTTAACTCTCCTCAAACTCCCTGATAACAATGCTCTGACGATGCCCCTTCTCTCCTCCCTGCAAAAGACCAGTTCCATCTCACAAAGCTCAATAGTTTCTTTGCTCCTCCCTCCCACAAATTTCTCTGGCCAGTTTTAGGTAACTCTGGAGAGGATTGGCATGTAAAAGTCTCTTTGGTGATTGCAAAACCATTTGTCTTATGTTACAGGTGAATGGGTATTGCCCACCTAGAGGGGGCTTGTTGGACAAGGTCAGGAAAGCAGTGTAACTGCTGATCCACAGACAGCAAGTACCCAGAGTCACAAGCCAGAATGAAAACCACAATTCAGCCAGCTACGGAAGGACCCAGACATCAGAGCAGGGGCTGGGACCTCTTGGGGAAACTCGGCACACACAGCTGCCAATGCTGGCTGCAGGGAATGTGAGATGGGCCTGGGGCATGCTGCTGATGGCCACCTCTGACCTAATAACAGTAACAAAGGCTGGGATGCTTACAGTTCCAGTCCCCTATCTTATATGCCAGCACAAAGACCTGAATAATTCTGGCTGTCTGTCTCAGGTGATGTATGTTGGAGTTTCTCAAAATTTTTAAGTATTTAAAGTGCTAGTTTTGTTCATTTTTCATTTCAGTGGAAATGAAGTGGTTGGAGGATATTCACACTGAAACCACCCACTGGAATTTTTACAATGTACTTTAAAGGAATAATGGTATTGTTGAGAAGTCATTACCACGGCTATTTATTTTTCCATTCCATTATGTCAAAACTTTTTTCAGTAGCCCAGATCACATTTTTGACAGCACAGCCAAATTTACCACTGATGCTTGATCCTGCTGTTGCTCTAAGGGCTCTTTTATTTTTTTTTAACAGGATTCACTCATCATCTCGGTTGTCTTCTTAGCAAGTCACTGTTGTGATGCTTCATTTTAAGGCCACAAAACCACCCATGCCCTTGACATGACCCAGACATCCATTTCCTGTACGAAAAGGATTTTAATTTTATGCCAGCAATAAAAATTGATCTCTGGAAAATTTATAATTTGAGACCCCATAATAATCAGGCTCATTATTTTCCAGTGCCAGCATTCTGCAGGTGTTCTGACAGATGGCGCAGAAGCAAAACATTACTTCTTTTCTGAAACAAGAGGCTCCTCTCAGCCTCTGGCCCCCTGCTCCCCTCTGTTCCAAGAGTCATGGGTCATTAGGGTTGTGTAGCTATAGAGATGGAAGCTCTGCTCTATGTCACACCTCACTTTTTGATTTGGTCCATTTGGTGCTGCTGCAGACACATTGCTAATGGGAAAAATAAAGATGGCCTGAGGACAGACACTACCAGTAACTGAAAATTTCTTCACATTTGGATAAGCAGATATGAAATCTAAAGTTTTAGAGCAAGGTGGAGCCAACTGATGGGTGCTGCCCAGATCTGACTTCAGGGAATTAAGACGTGCTCTTTTTTTTGAGGCTGAAATTTTTATCATCTGATAAAACTTGTAGAATCACTAGTTATGAAATCTTCAATACTTTTCCAGGTACTTGGATTCAAAATAAATGTTGGACAGTTCTTACGAACAGTTGTTTCTACAATTAAAATAGTTTTCTTAAGAGAATTAGCTTGCAACTACTTATTTATAAGCTAGATACATAAATGGCAACTTCTTACACATAGTGTACAAATGCCCTAAAGTACCAGCATCAAGCAAACAAAACTGATTCAAATAAATGAGGGGAAGGCTTGTATTTTTAATACACACAACTCATTCCTGAAGGCTTGATCAAATAAACAGTGACAGAGATAAGGGACAGACATAACTGAAATGGGAAGAAGATTGTGATGCTCTGGCTTTCAGTATGATTTAAAAGATATAGGTATTCAGAGACTGTTAAGTCACTGTTTCGGCCCCTTTCTGACATAGTTATTGTTGCAGATGCACTTTCAAATTTCCATGTAAAATGTTCCCTGGGTCTGCTGGATGTCTGATGGAAAAGATAGGAGGCCAAACTCCCTTGAAATTCACGGCATAGGGGTTCCAAAGGTTTTCAGACTAACACAACATCAACATTTCTTGCTGCTAGTATCACCATATGTCAGGGATGAAATGTTTAATTTAAAATAGCATGTAGAGTAGCTCTGTAGACTTCTCAAGGCCATGGAGACCTCAGATGGAAACCACCTGCCTATCTCTTGTCAACTGTGCTGTGATTTTCCTAGGAATGTACATTAAAGATGAGAAAAGATGAAAATATTTAAAATTTAGTCTCTCCAGCCATAATACAAGTAGATGTAGTTGGCTTGTAGCTGGCAAACATAGTTGCTAAGCCGCTCTCCCTGTTTCAAGTGTCATGGTGGTCAGGCAGTCAGGCCCCCAGTGACTGGAAAAGGGAAACATCACACCCATTTTTAAAAAAGGGTAAAAAGGAGGATCCTGGGAACTACAGACCAGTCAGCCTCACCTCCGTGCCCAGTAAGATCATGGAACAGATCCTCCTGGAAGCTATGTCAAAGCATGTGGATGGCAGGGAGGTGATTAGAGACAGCCAGCATGGCTTCAGAAAGGACAAATTGTGCCTGACTATCTGGAGGCCTTCTGTGATTGAGCGACTGCGTTGGTGGGTAAGGGGATGACTGATGTCATCTACCTTGACTTCTGTAAGGCCTTTGGCACAGTCCCACACAACATCCTTGTCTCTAAATTAGACAGGGGTTTGATAGATGGACTATTTGATGGATAAGGAATTGGCTGGATGGCTGCATCCAGAGTTGCAGTCAACGGCTCAGTGTCCAAATGGACATCAGTAACAAGTGGTGTCCCTCAGGGGTCTGTATTAAGACTGGTACCGTTCAATCTTTATTGATGACAGCCAGTGGGACTGAGTGCACCCTCAGCAAGTTTGTGGGCAACACCAAGCTGAGTGGTGCAGCTGATTCACTAGAGGGAAGGGATGCCATCCAGAGGGACCCTGACAGGCTTGAGGAGTGGGCCTATGCGAACCTCATGAGGTTCCACAAAGCCAAGTGCAAGGTCCTGCACCTGGGTCGGGGCAATCCTCAATATCAGTACAGGCTGGGGGATGAATGGATTGAGAGCAGCCCTGCAGAGAAGGACTGGGGATACTGGTGGATGCAAAATTGGACATGAGCTGGCAATGTGTGCTTGCAGCCCAGAAAGCCAACCGTGTGCTGGCTGCATGAAAAACAGCCTGGCCGGCAGGTCGAGGGAGGCGATTCTTTCCTTCTGTTCTCGTGAGACCCCACCTGGAGTACTGCATTCAGCTCTGGGGCCATCAGCACAAGAAAGACATGGACCTGCTTGAGTAGGTCCAGAGAAGGGCCATGAAAACAGTAACAGGGCTGGAACACCTCTCTTGTGAGGAAAGGCTGAGAGAGTTGGGGTTGTTCAGCCTAAAGAAGAGAAGACTTCAGGGAGATCTTATTGTGGCCTTCCCAATACTTAGAGGGGGCTTATAAGGGAGGGAGACTTTTTACCAGGGACAATGGTTTTAAACTAAAAGAGGGTAGATTTAGATTAGATACAAGGAAGAAATTCTTTAGTATGAGGGTGCTGAGACACTGGAACAGGTTGCCCAGAGACATCGTGTATGTCTCATCATTTGAAGAGTTCATGGTCAGGTTGGCTGGAGCTTTGAGCAACCTGATCTAGTGGAAGGTATCCCTGGCCATGGCAGGGGGTTGGAACTAGATGATCTTTAAAGGTCCCTTCCTGCACATTCCGATTCCATGATTGTATGCCCCTACAGGCTAATCCTTCTCTGGCCAGGAAGACCCAGGACTGAGATTTCCAAAACTACAGTCATTGCTAGAGGAGTGTGGGGAAAGCAAGCCACTCCTTCATCAATTCACCTAGCGTGAAAACTGCACTGTCACCAAGTCTATGGAGATTGTTCTTCCTCTCCCCTGAGCATTCCTGGTGAACTGATCTGGCAAAGGAGTAACACAAAAATGAATCTATCATTTTTATGGAGAACTGCAGTGATGTTAATAAATCTTGTATTCAAAACAGCATTGCCAGAATGAGCACCTGAGGCCAAATAGCTCTCCAAATTTCCAGAGTAACAACAGAGATGGCATTTCAGAGGCTGACAATGTCCATAACACAGTAGGGCACTAAATTGTTTCTAGGCATAATAAGGATCAAGATACTGGACCTTAAAATATTCCCATCATCTTCCTTTACATCATGATTTTAGTAGCTAAAAATTAAAGAAATGACTGCATTATACCCTATGTAAACCAGAATGTTAGGCTTCCAAATGGTGTGAAGCACTCACTTCCAAATTCAGCTGTTCCTGAGACAACAGCCACTAAAACCATGTCACAAATGAAGTGAAAGAAAGGCTTGTAAGTGAAAAAGGTGATTTGCAAAGCTTGTGTTCATCCACAGTGTTAATTCTTCTTCCATTGCTGTTACTGCTCTCTTCAGTGTCTGGGAACAATGACCAGAAAGGAGTAATACCAGTAGCACAGAATAAATATCCACAGCTGCCCTCTCACTGAGACTTTCCCCTTTTTGCTTTTTTAAAACAAAAAGGCCACTCACTATGCAGAGATGTCTGGTGGTGCTGGAAGCAGAGTGCCAGCAAGGCTAGAGCACTGCTTTATGATACAGTGGAGTAGATATTCTAGCTTGAAGCTCTACGGGGTCATAGCTCAGCTGCAAGGAAATGCAACTGTATGAAAACAAATCACAGTTGGGGATGGGGAAAAAACACATCATGCTCTCATCACAATAAAAGCTATTTTGATCCACTTTCAAAACAATACATCAATCTCACCTGCAACTCTCATCACACAATGAACAGAACTAAATATATTGACCAAACCAGCCCATAATTCTCTCTCTCTCTCTCTGTTCAGCCCTTGCCAAAGCAACACCTCATCAGTCCTTTTCTATAGTGTCTGAAAGGATGTAGACTTTCTTTCACGATTTAGGGCCCCATCAGCTGGAGGCAGTCTGCATCTCTAAGAACAAGGCCTCCTCCCAGCATGGGGATGATACAGAAAAGGCTCTAAGCATAAGTATGGAGACAATTTTGATCCAAACAGAGAACTGAGGAGACAGAGAGAGCAAGAGGTATGCACACAGGCCTCTCTCTGCACATCAGACAGGGCAAGAGGCACAAAGGCAGCCTCGCTTGTAGTTCAGGGCTGCAGGGACAGTAAGGATGTGGCTGCCTTCCAGCACAAAATGGAGGGCACTGGAAAACAGGGTGCCAAAGAGAGCCCTGGCCTCATTTTCCTGGCAGACTCCCAGAGCCTCTGATATTGAGTGCTGTTCATGAGAGTCTGTCTCTTACAAAAGTGTCTGCTCCCACGATGAAACAAACAATTGAAACAGTCCATGGCTGATGGCTGCAACGGTTCACAGAGGCTTGTCTTGTTTGTTGCTCTGTATCTTTTCCACTGCAGTCACCTCATGGTGTCCAGCCCCTCAACATGACATGTCCACAACAACTTCAAACCACAAGGGACATCCTCGTTGGGAAATCGTTCTGAGAGGAAAGAGAGAAGATTAATGTCAACAGGAAAGCACCCATGGAATGGACACAGACAGACATAGCTTTGACAGAGACATGACCAAACAGCAACAGCTTTGTCCACTCACACCCCTTTCCTCTCTTACACATGCCACTTAAGCTCAGGCCTAACAGCCAAGCTGCTCTAGCAACAGGGTCTCCCTCTTGGAGCAGACTTCAGCCAGTCTCCTTCCCCAGCAACCATAAACTTATCAGTTCCTCACTAGCCTGGACTGTGGCAGGATGTTTTGCACTTGCTGGTATCCTGTTTGAGGAATGCCTTTGGCATGCATGGCCCCTACACATGCCCATGGGCATGCACCCACAGGAGTCTCATCTCATCCCTTTCGGAAAGACGAGGTCTCTTACACCATACCTTGCTACTAGCTCCGTCCCAGTTCGGAAGAACAGAGCCTCTCAACCCTTCCTTAACAAGGATCAAGGCCAAAGCAATGCCCTGTAATTTCTGTAAGCCCTGGGTAAGTTCCCTTCCCTACCATGATCCTCCTAAACCCTAGATAAACTCTCACTTCCTTGGATCACCAGGCAACAGATGCCAAACACATCCCTTACCTCCCCAGTCCCAGGCACATCTGGCTCTCCCTTCCACCATGAAGGAGCTGTGGAGGAGCTATTTCCCTTTCTGGCCTCCTGCACCCACAGTGACTGCCCTCTTCCCACAGCAACTCCCCTTTTCTGGGGTTCCCCACACTTGGACTCCAGGCTCTACCCTCCCGGAGATCCCCCTTGCCCATAAACTCTGGTTAGTAACCCCTGCCTGGTGGGTCCCCACTCAGCCTATTTGGATCAGGAGCACCAGACATGGCCTCACTGTTTTCTTGGGGTCCTTCTTCCTCTTCTTGTCAGAGGCGTTGAGGTAGGCCTGCTCCCTGGCCCTGTACGAAGGGCCTCGGCTCAGCTCCCTCTCGCTGTACGGCGGCAGGGTGTCCTCCCCTTCCTCCTGCTCAGGCGGTGGTGGCGGCTGCTGCGGCTGCTGCTGCGACTTCTCGGCTTTGTAGGTAGAGGGTGGTGACCAGGCATAGTATGTTCCCCCTCCTCTCTGGCTGGGCTGCGAGCTCAGCTTTGAGGGGGTTTCACTACGGTCACCGCTCTCGTCGTAGCTCCGGGATTTCCTCTCCAAGACACTGCTGAGGTAGGAGTGATCGTATTTCTGGCTCCCTCCGGGCGTCCGGCTCACCAGCCTGGGCAGGTGCTTCTCCTCATGGGCCCGTCTCCGGGGTGGGCTGTATGACCAGCCCCGATCCGAGTCCGTCAGCGGCTCTCGGTTCCCTCTGCTACGCTTGGTGTAGTATTCCTCCATGGAGCTATCCTGGTGGAGCAGCCCTCCGCCGCGGCCGCCGTGCGACTCTGACCGCTCAAAACGCCGAGTTTCCTGGCTGTCTGCCCGGCGGGTCCGCTGGCTGTAGGACTCTGCAAAGGCTGCCAGCTCATCCATAGAGACGGCCGGCACTCCCACAGAGAAGCTCTTACGAGACAACATCTCGGACTTGGATCTCTGCTGGCTGGAGGAGGGAAGAGGTAGTGTTAGAGGGCAGGATTCAGCTGCGCTCATCCCCTCAGTGGCCTTCACAGATAATGGAGGGAAACAGGTACTCCCGGGGCATGAATCATCTGACCTGTTTTCACCATCTTCTGTAGGAAGAGATGTATCACATCCTCGAAATCCCTGCTTCTTTCTGCTGACTGTAAAGGCAGCTTAATGAGGATAGCTCAGACTCTACACGTCTAATGTTACCCAAGATTAAACCCAGAGTGCACCTCCCTTGTCCTCCAGTATGTAGGGCTGAACTTGCTTCTCCTTGGCCCCAAAGCTTGTAGGTGTATATCCTGCTGGGAAAACCCAAGAACCTGGCTACAAAAGCTCACAGCAAGGCAATTTTGAAGCAGGTTTAAAGAGAGTGAGCTGGCACTATAGCCCACTACTGAGGGAAGGAAATCCCTGCCATTGCTTTTGGGAGACTGGGCTGCTGGTGTGTTACAGAAGGATGTGGTACCTCTCTTCTAGGCACCAGAATGCCAGTCCTTTAGGCCTGGAGTACAGGTCTTGCTGCACCAAAGCACCAGGGTGTGACTCCTGAGAAAGCACACCAGCACTGGGAAGTGCTGGAAGGATCAGGTACAAATCTCAAGATAACACTTCAGGAAGGGTGGCTTGGTTTCCTATTGATCTCGCTTTTACATCCCACCTCGAATGGGGCTGGTACCTAGCTTTGCCCAGCTGGGTAGGCTTCAGCAGGCTTGTGGGAATCAGATTCATTCCAACCTCATCTAATGACATCTCCAGATTTCATGTTTCTGTCTAACCCCTCTGTCCTGCTAAGCGGAACCACAGCAGCAGGCAATGGAGAAGAGCTACCAGTCCATCTGTCCCTTCTCCTTTCTTCACTACTTTGCCAGATATAGCTGCTTCCCAACACACCACTCCTCACCTGTGCCGGAAACTGTCCCGCTCATCTCTGTAATCGGAGACAGCCTGTGATCTTGATGTGCTTCCCCCGCTGATCACTCCTGCCCAGTATTCAGCATCACCATCCAGGTCCCCCGCAGGAGGCAGAGGTTTCCTTCGCACCTGGCGGTAGGGCTGTCGGAAGTTCAAGTCCTCTTCATGCAAAGAGCTGAGTTCAGAGATAGTGTTGTTATCTGCAGGGAAGGTTGCACAAAAGAAATGAGATAGGCATCACCTGATAGTATGTGTGAGAAAGGAGAAGAGGACAGGAAGGCTGTGGCAAGCCCAGCTGCAGCTTTTTCAGAAAGAAGTTGAGCTGCCCTCTATTAGAAAAAGATCAAAATGGAATCCAAGGCCCTTCTCCAAACCCTTGAACGATCCTGCCCAAGACTCCTGGAGCTCAGTTTGGACATAGAGCTGCTGTTAGACCTACATATAGGTCCTCTGAACTGGTAGCTGGCAGCCAGGTGGAATATTCTAAGGGTACTGGAAATGGCATCAGATGCCTGTGTTCCAGATAACCGAGTTCAGCCTTCATGCAGAAATCCCCGCCTCAGCCCTGCTTCAGTAACACGTGAGCTCTCCGCCCTTGTGAGGTGGGCACCGAGCTTGGTGGAACATCATCAAAGCAGTTGTGCGACCTCCCCTTTTCCTGGTGTGAGACAGTCTGGCTCTGGATTTTGGCCTGACTTGCCCAGCTAAAACAAAAACAACCCCCTCAAAAAAAAGATTAAGAAAAAAGTAAGAGATTATCTGAATCACTGTCAGTCTCTACCCTGTCAAGCACATTGACATCTGGAGGCCTGACATACCAATCTGGAGAGGTCTTTTTATAGTAAATCTTGTGGGTGGAGAAGACAGTGTGCTCAGCAATGACTGTTTTAGAAGTATATATAATTTGTTAGTTATGCCTAGTCTGTACAGAGCTTTGATGTAGTGTCATTCCCTAAAGCCCTTACCTTAACTGATTTGCAGGATCTCACACGTCTGTTTTAAATGAGCCTCTGCCAGTGCCTAATATGGGTTAGCTCTGCATGACTCGGATGCTGCCCAGAGGAACTGAGCCCCCAGCCCGCTGCTGTCCTCTGCACAGAACAGCTGGAGGACAAAGAGCAGCACTGCAAGCCCACACCTTGTCCCACCACTGCACCTCTGCCTCCTAATGTGGAAAGATCCTCATTTGGGTTTGTATTCTGACATCCATTAAGCGCAGCCTCAGCCTTTGCTTAGGGAAATAAAGCTTGCAAGAGGTTATCGGAAGACAACGAGGAGTTCCACACAGAAGCTCAGTTCTGAGTTTGCATCATGTTCCTATTCGCCACCCTCCTCCACTTCACCTGCAGTTTCTGACTGCCAAGCTGTCACTACTGATGCATGTGCCACCTCTGATCTTATGTTGACCAGTGCCACAAAATCTGATGATACCCCGATTTCTTGAATCCTTCTTGTAGTCCCTGCTCCTTCTGCAGGGCAACAGCCACTCCAAACTACCTTTCTGCACCCTTCAAGCCACACTGTGGTCATTGCAGCCCACAAAATATGCTTTCAATAAAATCATGCCTCTCCTATTTCGCCATGCTGGGAATTTACAGGCACCACACTACAAGACATAAAGAAATTGGGAAGACAATATCCAGACTATTATCACACCACAGGCTATAGAAGGCATGAGTATGGACTTGGCTTTTCAGATGTTGATGATCCAAAAGTTTAATTATCCGAGTGGACAATTTTCATGAGCATTTGAGCATCCCTCACCTTGTTTGCTCTAATTAAGGATGATTAGGTAAGCAGCAGATCTTTAAAATCAGAATGTACCTGTAGATGCCTAAAATCTAGACTTTATCTGCCCCAAGTTCCATATCCTGGACATCATATCCTAGAGGCCAGCTCCAAGGCAAAGCCAGTGAACTTTTAACTATGAATTTGCAGTCTTTTTCAGGTCAGTGAAAAAAAAAAAATCAAACCATGCTTGCTCCTCACATCGTTCTCGCATCCTCCTAGCTGGGTCAAACTGAGCCAGTTCTTTCTCAACGTAGTACAGCACCTTCATGGAGTCCCTCTCCTTGTCAGTCTGGATCCTGTACCCTTTGCGCACTGCTAGGGAGAAAAGAAAAGCACAAGAGGAAAACACATTTAAGTCCAAGGAGACTTTCTGACAATACTGCTTCTATAGTTAAGCTCATGTCTGCAGGCAGGTAGGCTGCGTCTCCCAAAACAGAGTGAGTCAGTCCTTGCTTCAGAAGAAATTCGTCTGTAACGTGGGATGTGAAGTTGTGAGCAGCTGCATCATGTATAAAGTTTGCAGTAACAGCAAAAATGGTTTGGAAATGCCCAATCTGTACAACCAAATGCATCAAGTGGTGTCATTGCCACAGAGTGATTCCACCTCCCACAGAGGATGGCAGAGAGAAAAGTAGCACTCATTTTCCCTTCCTCAGCACTACAGAAAGGATTCATCATGGTATGGGAGAAGCAGTCCCAGAAGATCAGGCTTCCTCTGCAGCAGGGGCCATAAGCTCCCAGTCTGCAGGGGAAGCAGGTGGCTGAGCATTTGGGAGCTGTCACTCTGCAGCACCACTCCACCCTTCCATCCCTACGAATTCTGCTCACACAGGTTGAAGAGCATGTGGTCGGAGAAGCTCCAGAGAATACAGAAGGAAACACAGAAAGTCCCACAAAGCATATCACACTGCTTTAAGACTTATACTGAATCCAGTGATGGGGCCAATCAGGTCACTGGGTAACTGTGAAACTGCCTGCTCTGGCATTCTTTACATGCTTTATTTTACAGAAAAGTTATGTCTTACACATAAAGTGCTTGATTCCTGGGATTACTCCATTTGCAGGGGAAGTCTGGACAGCTTTTTTGACTTTTCCATATTCCTGTACGTAGAAAAGAAGCCCCTACACACCTGGAGCCACAGCAACTCTAACTCGGACAGGCTGGCTCCATGCACACTTTACCTGCTAACCCTATGAATGGCCTGACTTCCTCAAGGCAGGTCTATAGTCAGCAAGCAGAGAACTCCACAGATCAGGACTTTGAAGAAAATAAGGCTTTTATAGCAGATTATTTAAGAAAGGCCTCAGCCTGGGGCTATTTCAAGATTAATAGAAACACAGGTCTAAGTACAAAAGAGTACTACAACCCTCAAATTCAGCCTCATTAGAGAACTGTCGTGAGGACAATTCACTTAGCACTACAAAATGGAACCTGTCTGCCTTGCATGGGGTTAGTATGTTCCCTTGGGTGAATACAGCAGTGTTGCACCAATGCTCCTCTTGTGGCACGATTTAAATACTTGGACGGTGGTTCTGAGCCAACCTGTTCTTTCTGTTTTATCCCACACCCCGATACATCAAGCTACTAACATATGGGTTTGGTAGTACATTGCATAGTATGCACTGTGTGGGCTGAACAAGGACTTGGCAGAGGTATTCTTAGGCACCTTCTGTCCTAAACTGCTGTGCATGTGTCTGTGCACTATTAAATAACCATGCTCTGCTTCAGAAACGGCGGTGCCATAGAAATGCGTAGAATGATTCCTGTAATAATCCCACAAATTGCTTCAGGAGGAAGGTGCTTTACTGTGTGTTTTGACTGTGCACATGTAAGGTAAGTAACTACATCCTGAAATATTACCTTGTGTATCTGTACTTTGGAAAGGTATTAGATGTTAAAACGTAGTATGGGTCTATCAGGGTTCTGCTTCCAACATGTCTCCAGATAGCTTAGCTACAGCAGTCTGGAGTTTTGCTGTGTTTTATTATCCCCACAAATAAGTGCACCACAACTGCAAATGCACACAGTGATTTACAGAATACAAGGAACCTTGCCTCTGCCTTCCGAAGTGGATGACCATCACGTCTCTTGAAGTGAGGTTGCTGCTGTAAAGAGGGGCTGGACTGACTGCCCTCAGAAGTAATGACTCCTCCTGCACTGCACAACCAACAGCAGGGTGAGTTCTCCACCTCACCATTGTGGCTGACCTCTGTCTGGTACCTTGCCAGGAAAGAGGCCTCTTGCTATTCTTTGTTCTAATATGTCTACTAGGAGCTCAGTTAAGCTGCCACCTCATTATGCACACGCCAGCAACCGACCATCAGCTGGAAATGACTCTGACCTACTAATAACCTTTGCGGAACTTGAACAGGCAGCTTCCACACTGTCTCTCCAGAACCACTACTCACACTGAGGCTGTGCCTAATATCTATTTAGGCAGCATCTATAGCTCCTGGAACTGATGGTGAATTAGCTAGGCTTCATGCTCGACTTGCTATTGCAGTTGTGTATCAAAAGGCAAATGAATTTCTTGGTTAATTCTGTAAGCATCTTGAAATTAACTTCGGATTTAAATCTGCAAAGTTGACTCTGAACAGCTCATAAAAAGTATTTTCCATTATAGATGAAGCATATTTTGTCTCTGCGTTTATTTATTAAATACTTCTTGCAATGATATTGAATGTTCAACTTATTAAATCTCTTTATTACTCCTTCATGTGAGAACCAAAGACATTATTGCTTCCTCCTCACACCCTTCTTCATCTGTAAATTGCCATAACCCTTTAATAAGGTCTGAATATTTTTAAGCCCATCTTAATTATAAGGGAATAAAGATGCAGAGACATTAACCACTTGTCCAGAACCATTCAGTGAAGTCAAAGGGAATGGAACAGTCTTCCCTGTTAGACCATATTTTCTTCTCATGAACAGTTCATATATTTCTAATGTTTAATCTGTGTTTAACTAGACACTTTTTTTACTCTTCTGTGGGTGGAACCAAGTCAGCCAAAACGGTAAGCTGTTTCCCTCCCCAGAAAGGACAGCACTACCATTTTTTTCAGGCAAGTGTGGTTAGGAAGTTAAATGATGTCTCATCCTTACACACTTTCCATATTAAAGGTCTGGAGTCCAGCTCTTGTATCAAAAGCTTCCCTGTGTGCATGGTTTAAGGAATCTATGCAACAGTCTCCAGGTAACCACTGCATTTAAAATAGACAGAGCATACATCCTAACTTATGTGTTGCCAATGCTCTTCTAAATAAGAAAGTTTGGGTTTTTCTCCCTGTTCAGCCCGAAGTTTAGGATGGAGCTCCTAGGCTTAGGCTTCACTGGAGCTTTGTCACATGGCTTTTATGTAACTCTAGACAAATTTTCTAAACATCCTCATGCATGAGGTTCCTCACTAGATCACCTCACAGGGGTCATTTATAGGCACAGAAACTATGTAGGGCAAAGGCTGTCCTTTTTAGCCTGGCAGCCAGGATTACAGAATCCTTCAATCTCTGTCCCCCAGCACTTCTAATCCCATTGTTTTTAAATAAACTTGACAGAAAGGTTGAAGTGTCAAAGATAGCAAGTTTCAGATCAGACTGGCTATGTGGAGGACACAGACCATAATTAGTGCTCCTTCTGAGAAAAGGCCTTTATAATAAACTCAACCATTACCTGTTTTGTTTAGCTTGCCGTCTGGCCAACCAGCAAATAAGTAGCTTGGAATGGCCACATAATGTTTTCTCTTCTACAGCCTGTAATTAGGGGATATTCTGGCATTGTAGAGGACTTTAAGAGAAAGGAACAGAGTGCAGGATATCACCCTTTCTTAGCTCCATAGTTCAAGGAACACCTTGAATAACAGGTGCATGATCCAGACTAAGGGTTTGTCCATATTATTGCAAAAAATACTAATTAAAAATAAAAAAAGCTTAAGAATCTCTGTTGTCTTGCCACAACAGTTAAAACTCTGTAATAATGGTTTTCTTTGCAATACGTAGTATTTCCTGTCAAGTCCTGAGTCGAGGGATTAAGTCCAGACAGCTGATTTGGATTATATAATAAATGCATCTTTCTGTGTAATGAACATGGGATGCTAAGAGCCGTTCCATTTGGTTACCAAATGCATCCACAGTTTTTCATTCTGCATTTGTGCTCTGCTAGTAACGTACAGCAGAGATGAGACTGGGGTTGTGATCTGACTCTTAAAAAATCCCTGGAGCTCTGACAGCCAACACCATGCTCTAAATGCAGTGACATTTTTCACAGGAGAAAAAAATTAAGCACTGGGCTGTCATTCATCACTTTCTGACAAAGGTTTTTGAATTGGATACATTCTGCTTTGGATCAGTGATTGATTTATTTCCTATTGCAAAATGCTCCATTCCAGAGCTCTGTTTTGATTTCAGTGGGGAAAAAAAAAGTATGATTGTTGAAGGAAAATACTTTTTGTAATTCCAGAAAGGTTAATATACTGACTGGGGCAGCAGAAGGATGTGTAGGGTTGTTCAAAAAGCTTAATTATTTGATTACGCTACTTGATCTTGTTTTTTCCGAAGTGTCTTATCAAATTTAAGAATTGATAATTAGTGTGGTGCTTTGAAATCAGACATGTGGCTGGACCAATGGCAAACATACTGTGTCAGTATGGTGACTCTACATTGGTGAGTCACTTCTGCTGCAGCATGTTTGAATTTAGTCAGCCACTCTGATCCTGAAATGCTATCATGTGGCTAAATAGCTACCCTCTTTGTCCTTGACAGCAGCTTCCTTTGCAGCAGAAGTGACCCTCACCAAGATACAGTCATCATACTGATACTCCACATCTGACATTGATCTACAGCTCCTTTCTAGTTAAAAGCTTTTTATCACTCACATTTCACAAATGCAAAGGCTGAACAAAAAAAAAATGACCTACTGACTTCTGTCAGGTAGGGAAGGGGGTCCAGCCCCAAATGCTCTTGGGCAGAAATGCCAAGGCAGCATGTCCCTGTGCCCAAAATGCCATGGGGACAGTAAAACATGCTGCACCAAAAACTGCTGCCAGAGGGCAAGCAGTGCCCTACAGAGGGTAGGAAGAACAGTTTACCAAGAGAGAGCAGCTTGCAAGGCATCAGCTCTAAGGGGAAAATGGCCACTGCCTCTGCTCCCCTGAAATCATCTTCATCCTTTTGTCTTCCACAAGTAAACATTCGTAGCAGTAATGAGAGGGGTCCCAGGCATGAACTTGGCCTCCCATTTTCTGCTCACCTAATTAGGCACCCACAAACTGACGCTGTGCTGATGGCACTAGAAAAGTTGGACCATGTGGCCCTAAGGGATGCAAATGTCATTGTCAGAGCCAGGATTAAAATGCAGTTTCTCTGTGTTTCTTCTGTTCATACCACTCTATCAGTGACAATCGTTCCTCCTTTTCCCAGCCCTGCTCCCAGTAAGAGGACTGAATGTTGTGCCTGGCACTGCAAATTACCATTTTGGCTTCCTCCGCTGGAGTCACTTGGGGCTAAGGGAGGGGGGTGCGACTTATCCACCAGCACAGCAGGAGACGGGACACCAGCTACAGGAACATTGGGGATGTAGTATGGACCTGGCATGGAAGAGACTGCAGGAGGGTACCCAGCTTTTGCTGCCTTGCCTGCTACATACACTGAAAAAGAAAAAGAACAGCAGTCAGCATCACACCAGCCTCCCACAGACCCACATGGCACATGGCCGAAACCTGCACATCACCAACATTGGTGACAACCCAGCCGGAGACAACTGGACAAATGAAATGACAAGGACCAATGTGAATTTCTCTAAGCCTCAAAGGGCACTGAGGGGAGTTTAAACAATGCACACAGCAGATCAGATGAGCACTGCAAGATGCCCAGCAACTGAAGGACATTCAGCGTGTTACAGCCGGCATTACCGCTGCCATGATTTAGAGGCAGTTCATCTTTAAAAACAATTGATGACTCAAGTAGCAGGGATGAGGCTCATGAAACTTGACAGATCTCCCTGAGCCTAACCAGGAACCTTGCTAGGTTGCAAGGATTTTGCACTGCTGTAGAGGGCAGCTGCTTTGCATTGCCAGGAAGAAACCCCTCAGGATGCTCTTAGCTCTGACCCAGAACATTCACTGACATGACAACAACTTTGGAAGGGGAGTGTGACACTTTGGAAAAGCAGGCACAGCTGCTAAGGCAGGGAGGGCTCGGGGAATTACATTTGTAATTCACTTTGAGTGCTCAGCCATTGAGCAATAGGTCAGATGCTTCACCCCTAAGAACTAGTGCTTTAGTCAAGGAAAGTGCTCAGGGCAAAGGAAGCAATATTATCAGATTCTCCTCCTGTTCTGCCAGGGAGCGGAAAAAGTGCATGAGAAGATTTGCGCCAGGCTTGGACAGGGTCACTCACGCGCCCGGGGACAGCAGCAGGACTCGGGACAGCAGGGGCAGCGGACGTAACAGCAGCAGCTGTGTGGGCAACACTGGCACCAGCAGATTCCCACCAGCAGGAAGAACAGGAACGCCCCCAGGATCACCAGGCCCACAAAGACCCACTCTGAAAAACAATGGGAGAAAGAGAGATACTTACAGGATTGCAATCACTGTGGAAGGGAACGTCAGCAACATCCTCCCAGCGGAGAGCATAGGGGCAAAACAGACAGGTGAATAATAGAAGTGAACTCCCTGCAGGTCTAGGAATCCAGCCCCCTCTGTGTCAAAGCAGAAATGGCACATGACAGTGAGAAATGGAGCTACAGAAATGTGGTACCTTCTTGCTACATCTCTGGCTGGCTGAGCAGCAAGCAGCACAGAGGCAGGAGCTCTGGTTCCCCAGCACAGAAACCCTTCACCCCACAGCAGACCTGTACGAATGCCGCAGGACAAGCTCCATTAGCATTTGGATCTCATGAAAGACTCATTCTTCCCGGCCATGTTCATGCCCTGCTTGTGTGTTTGTTCCCTACCCACATTCTAGTTTTAATGGGACAAACGGTGGTGAAAAGCATGCTATAAATAGCCCAGTAAATGAGGCAGGCCTGCCCATTCGCAACTAGGCCCACGCATGCAATTATTCTTTTGAATGTGCCGAATGAACATCCTATTCAGGCGCTGCAGCCAGCCAGGAAAACTAACAACCACTTTTTTTTAAATTTTTTCCCCACTGAAGCCTCAGATGATGTCTGCCAGGCCCCGAAAGGGAGCAGCTGAAAAACAAGTGAAAGCACAGAAGAGCTGATCCACAAAAAACAGGATGGGATTTGAACGGGAAGGGGAGCGAGAAAAGGTTTCTCAAACTTTGCTGCTGGGAAATCTGCAGCGGCAGCAGCCGTGGTGGGAGCAGGTGCCCAGCCCATGCTGGGGCAGCTCTGTATCTGGCCACCCTGCACTTTGCAGAGGATTGTGTGCACAGGGCTGCACATACTGCCACATGGGAATTTGCTGGATTAAGGGAACGGTCAGTGAACACCTCCGAACCAAGAAATCTCAAGACTCTGAATGTATAGGAGGCCTGGAGTTGGTTTTACATCAGAGAGATGCACCAACCCATCTAGAAGTCAGACCACTGGTGGGGAAAGACTCCAGGTTTACCCAGGTGGTTATTCAACCACCTTTGAAAGATAGCAAGAAAGCAAAGAAAGAAGTGGTGGGACTGCTTTGCAGTGGGGCAGGGTTTACCCCCAGCCCAGAGAAAAAAAAGCAGCAGACAACTGTTTCTGAACAGAAGTCCAGCGTTCACTGAAGGGTCTCCTGGTACATTATTATTTAAAATGAAGAAGTAGTGATACAAGGATTTCAATGTGAGTACAGAACCACACTGGAAAAATAGCGCACCTCTGACCTGCGTCGCTAAGCTGAAAAGTCAAGGAAAAATGTTCTACTTGGAACAATCAAAACAAGTTTTTTCTACTTCTTCATAAAATACAAAAATAAGAAGTGTCATTTTTGATTCATCCACAGCATTCTGTTTGAACAAAAGTAAAAGTCTTTGCTTTGTTGGAGTTTTCCTTAACTCTTTTACAAACAATTCCCTTTTTTAAATTCCATTTTTAATCTAGAACTTAAAATTTCCTCTAAAAAATGTCAGTGAAAGATCTGGCATTTACAAACCAAAACACTTCATTTCAGAAGTGTCAAGTGAAATGGTTTATATTTTTTGAATATTTTCTTTCTTTTTTGGCTGAAACAGATGAATTTCATTTAAATTTGCAGGTAATTTTGGTCCTTGTGGAATAATTTTTTTTTTGTGACGTTACTATATGCTGAGAAAAATTCAGCTAATGAATAAGGAAATGGCTGGAGGGAAACATTCATGAATGGAAAAGTAAGAGTTGAGAGAAGATTGATACAGTTCCTCAAGTGCTGGTTCTAGAAGCTATCTTATTGAATATTTTCATGAATGACCTTGACTCAGAAAATAAGAGTGTGTTAATGTATCTTGAGGGTAAGAGGTAGGGAAGCATTGTAACTAAAGGTGAAGACTAGGATATGTTATAGAAAGGGCCAGTTGTCCTCAGGCCTGCAATAAGAAACATGAAATGCAGCAATATAATGAATTTCAAGGTATGCAGCAATACTTTCAAGGTCACATGTTCAAAGATTAAGAACAATTTCTGTTCTGAAGAGGACTTCATTAGTTGGAAACAACTGAAAAACAAGAGAGATGATCCGGTATACTATTTCATCATAGGACAACTGTAACCACTTATGCAATACAGCCACAAAAATGGCAAATGTAATCCTATGCCCAACAGAGGAGGAATTTCCAGTAGCATTAAGGAAATATTAATGCCATCGTACAACGCCTCCATGTAACTTCATCTGACATTACTGATGTTATACAACTCTGGTCATCTTCGTACAAGAAAAGATGAATTCAGGTTGGAGCTGATGCAAAGCAGGGATTTGAGGGGATGAAGGGACTCGATAGCTTGCCTTGCAGCAGGAGAGCTGAAGCTTGCTGCATTAGTCTATTAAAAAGAAGGCTGAGAGCAGATGTAGCTGCCTGTAAATATGCTAGGAGGATGAATGCTAGGAGGAAAAGTAGGTATTATAGTTAAAGGTCTTACATGAATGGGCATAAACAGGCTATGAGTAACAAAGATGGAAGCTAGAAGCAGCACATCAAAGAAAGCGATCCAATGGGAGAGAGAAAGGCCAAACCCAGACTACTCTTAAGCTTGTTAAGCTTATGAAAAGGACGAAATTACATGGCGCTTGGGATAGAAAGCAAGACAGCGAGCCAGACTATCCTTTCCAGTCCTGTGCTTCCTAATCGATGCCAATCCGAGCAAGCCAACAGCTCAGTGGCTTTTTCTTTTGTCATGTTCACATCTTGTTCTTTACAACCATCACTGATACAGAGAAGGTGGTAAAATAGTATTGCATGACAGAAGTGGCCAGCCACAGCTATGCAATGAAGCTCAGATGTCAGATCTCCAGAGCTATTAGTGAACAGTTCACATCACTCCATAAAGGATAAAAGCCTGGTAGAGGAAAAAACCAAACAGCAAGCCCATTGTAAGTGTATCTGTGGTCTACCTGAAAATGTTCTAGGAGTACAAAAGGGGGTCAGGTTAGTACGTACATTGCACATTGCAAGATACTCAGCAGCAGGAGTGGATGTTCAAAATCAGTGTCCCAGTGACAGGGACCTATGAATCAGGAAGGATTTTATTTTACAGGAAGTTAGACCATTTTTTTCTCTGATGAGGTTAAGAAAACAGCAAAAGAGCCTGCTGGCTCCTCCTTTATGCACAAAACTGGGTTTCAACCAGTTCCAGATACAACTGTGTAACCCTGAGATTCAAATGACTACCAAGTGAAATGCTGTGTGCCCTCACTCCCTGGAAACTACTGTATTCTGCTTGCAGGAGTATCTGCTTTTGTTTATTCAGGTAATAGGCAATGCTAACAGCTGAAATGTGGTTTGCTGCTGCCTTTTACACTTTCTCATTGTTTATACCCATGCAGTGAGGGTACCAGAAAGCTACCTGGCCAGCACACAAGAAATATATGCCCATTCAATAAAATTGTAAATAGCAGGGGAAAAAAAGCGTTCGGCAACAGAGAATCAACTTCTGTCTATGCTGAAAAGACCAAGCCCTCTCCTGCCATGCTGAACTTCCAGGGACCTTTGGGTTACACTGGAGGTGGGGGAGTGTCTGCCTTCTCTCCGTTTGCATCTCTGGGACAGACTTGAAAATAGCTTCACACATTTATGTGGAGTTGCATTTTTGCACAAACGTGTGAAAGAAACACTCCTTGGGCACCATCAGGGGATGATCAGATGACTCAAGGGCTAAATGTTCGCACAGCTTTTCCCTTTCAAGGACAATATGATGCACAGTCTGTTTCCTCTGCAAGGAGTGCCAGAACTGGTGGCTCTCATTAGTTTGGCTAGCAAGGGATTTATCATGGGCACAGAGCTTTCATGTCTGGTCCAACCAGCTGGTGTTACCTAGATAATGCCCTGACCATGCAGCACAAGAGGGGCTGTGCCACTGATGGGTTACTAACCAGTGCTCTATTTCTAGCACCTCCTGTGCTACCATCTGTGGTGATGGCTGTAATGGTACCCGCAGGATAGGATCTGGGGCGCGGAAGTTACTACTGCACAAGAGCAGCTGACGTACAAAGCCATATGGGCACACGAGGCTGCTGAGGTCTCGCAGGCTGGAGTGGCGTGACCTTTGTGCTAGCAGGGGGAGAGCAGAGAGCTTGATATAAAACCTCCCCTGAACAGAGCTGGCATTTCTGCTCTCACACTGATCCTGGCATGACATCAACCATCTCTGTATGTTGGCTCCCAGCATGGCCATTCCTCCCCCAAGTCCCAGCATCAGCTCTCTCAGATCTCATCCCAACACACTTTCCCAGTAAGCGACAGGCTTTTCTCTTTTTATCCCCAGGTAAAACACACATAAGAGTGAAACGTACACCACATAAAGATGCTGCAAAAGGATAAACAGACAAGATGACAGAGGACTGGGTGATTGAAGGGTGAAATGACTGAATACCTGGCATAATCTCCACAGCAAAACTGGGCAAGAGATCAGCAAGCAGCCCTGTCCTGCCTAGAAAAGACAGAAGGAGGAGAACAAGGAGAGAGGTTACTGCAAGAAAAACACACTCCCCAGCCCCTGCCTTAGCCTCCAGTCCCCTTCCTCATCAGACCACTTGCACTCTGTTAACGGAATTCCTATCAACCACAGATGTCATCCTGCTTGATGCCTGGTGTCTACCTCTGCACTTTTGCCATTTCTGTGTCCTTGCATTTTATCTTTATCAGCAGACCTGGGAGGAAAGAATCTGAAATAGAGCTTCTCCAATCTAGGCACGAAATGACAAGGAGAGGGAGGTCCCCCTAGCATGGTTACACAGTAACATCTTTCTGGAATTATGCTCTATACATGCAAAAACCTCCTGGAAATGCACAACAGCCCTCAAATAGAAGGATTTAGTTTACTTTAAAAGAAACCCAGGCCCTTGACAAGTCAGCCACATGCATCCAACATCCATAGGTAGTGCTTTCCATGTGGGGCCCTGCAACTGCAGAGACAGGCCCAGGAAAGGAGTCTTGAAGCATGACTGTGAGCACGTGCTACTTAATTCAAGATTTGCAAGCAACTTAGTCAGATTGGGTGATTCAAGGCTAACTCTCAAGCGAAGCAAACCAACCAGGGAACAATTTGTGTAGAAATTTGTAGAATCACTTTGCAAAAGGAAAAGAAAAAAAAAAAGGCAAGTCAACTTCTAATTTATAACTGAATACGAACAAAATCCAAGCTGAAAGGCAGCCTGATGCCTATTTGTTTTGGCACTGAATGTCTGGGATATTTCTAATACACAGCAAACATCCTTCACAGTGTTCGGCTATAATTTACACACACCTGTGCATCAGCAGAACAGCCCTATGGGCAGCTGTGCTACGTACTCTTTTATATAGCACCAGGATCATGCTAGGTTTTTTGAAAACATGCATAAGGTAGGAGAGCTGCACTCTGAAGAGAGACATACATTGTGGATGTAACGTAACAGAAGCAGCTAAGGGTAAGCCAGTGCAAAAGTGGTAGAAAGCTACCTTTAACCTCCCCACATGCCCTTCAGGTCCTGCACTAAGCAACACTCAGACACAATGATGAACTGGATCCCAAGTTCCTCGGATTCTAGCCTGTCCTTGAAGCATGTTGTAATCAAATTCCCACTGTCCGTTTTTTCTGAGTGCTTCAGCAGAGGTTCTGTAGAGATCAAAAATCCACAAGGATGCCTGCTGGAGCCATAACAAACATACTCTGAATGCAGGCAGTGCTTTGCAACCAGTTGCAACTCATCAAAGCTGTCCAGTACTCACAGTAACGCCATCATGATGAGGTGCTCCTGAAGCCTTGGCAAAAGATACAATGCTGATCCTTCAGATAATTCACTACTTTGAAGGAGGACTCTTGCCATCAGTCTACTGCAACATTTTCAACTACATATACAAAGAGCTTCATGACATGCTTTGCAGTCCATTTTCTGGAAGGATCAAGTGTCCAAACTGCTCACAGCTAGCTTATTATGGGAAAGTGCTCATGTATGCTTTCTGCTGACATGACACAGGCATATATGCAACGTATGCATGGCTTAAGTCTTGGGTGCCACAAGTGGGCTCGAAACGCATGCAACAAATATATGCCTTGTGACACAGTATGAAAGATTTACATTACGTTCCATGTGCATATTAAATATATTCCTTATCTTCCCAGCACACACAAAAAAACATGCAATTCTTGCATAGGCCTCTGTGTGTCTGTATGTGAACAATGTACATGTGAACCACATGCACGCAGAACATACGGGCAGACACGGGCATGCAGCTTGCCTCCCATGTGCATTACCTCTGCACAAGTTCACATGCAGCCCTGGTCTGAGAGCAGACGCCAATGGACAAATAGCTGGAGGTATACAGCTAATTTAGGGCTGGGATTTGTGGCACCAGAGGTAAGGGAGTGACACCTATAAAGAGCAGAAGCTCCATCTCATGAGTCCAAATAGGCACCTGCTTTATTTTGAACCTACCTGAACAGCCTCAACCCCTGCTAGTGCTGGATCTTATGGCGCCTCCTGATCCCCAGGAGGAACCACACATTCAAAGGGGAAGAAGCATCCCTCAAAAATAACAGTGCTTGAGAGCTTGGAAACTTGTCACAGAGGAAACCAAGGTAATTCCTCTGTGCTACCAACGAGCAGTCGAGTATTTCCCTGCTTGTGCAGCCTCACTCGGCTCTGCTGAGTATCTGCCTGGGGAATTTGCTCCCCCTGCCCGGCCAGTGGGGAGCACAGCCCTGGGGGCCCCAGAGCCACCAGCGGGGGATGCACAAAGCCTGGGAGGGCCCGAGGCAGCAGCGAACCCCAGCACGGCTCAGCCTGAACTCTGCCGTCTTGACTAGCCTAGCTGACAGCCAGCAAGCACAAAGCCCGCCTCCGGACTGCTGTGCCCCCAGCAGCTTTCAATGCACCACAGCTCTCCTCCCTCCCTGTCCTTGGCTGAATTAATTCACAGAGAACCCTTCCCTACACCCTGCGCTTCCCCCTTAGCGGGGGAAGCCAACGGGGGGGGGGGGGGCGGGCGGGGG
>NW_010972664.1:8579598-8597455 GCF_000737465.1 Haliaeetus leucocephalus
CCCTCCCCTGCGGTTCCCCCGGCACCGGGGCCCCCCCCGCCACTGCCCCTCGTTGAAGGCGACTTTCCTCTTGTCGCTGCTGCCAGCAACAAGTGGAGCAAAAGCACCCAGCCCACCAGCCAGCCCCAGCCAGCGGGTGCAGGGACAGGGTGGCTCGGGGGGGGGCAAGGGCCACCGGTGACTCTTCCCGGCCTGTCCTGTGCAAGACCCAAAGCCAGGCAGCAGCCGGCAGAGGGGAGCCCGGGATGGCACCGCAGCGGGTCACGCAGTGCCCAAAGCTGTGGCCTACAGGGCAGGGTTGCAGTGAGCAAGGCCTCCTTTTGGACCCACGGCTGAAACACCAGCCAGGAGACGGCCACGGCACCCATGGCCAGCACCCTCCCAGCCCTCTACGCCCAGGCTGCTCCTTCCAGGGGTGTTAAGCTCGCCTCACTTCTCTCTTGTTTTTTTAAGGAAACTTTAAGGTGGAGGGCTGAGGCTAGGTAGCAATTGGTGGGGAGAAAACAATTTAGTAAAACATCCTGCCAAGAGACCATCTGGCCACACCACCTCTGCACAGCAGCTCTGCCTGCCTGAGAGGACCGCAGGCACTCCAAGAGATGGCTGGGCATGGCCACCGAGTGGCAGCTCTGTGCCTGCCCCCCCCCAAGGCCTATGTGTCCTCTGCGTAAGCTCTCACCACCAAGCCCCAGCAGACACCCCTGGGGGAAAGAGGGAGTAGATGATGGCCCCGTTTACCAGGGCTGTCCCAGGTGGCTCTGTGGGAGCTAGGAGCTTGTCCTCATTCCAGCACGGATCTGGGACGTGCACCCATCTCTACTCCCACCGTGCTGCTGTGGGGCTTTACCCACGCGCAGCAGCTTCTCACGGGGCACGCTGTACACCCCAGGCCCCTCAAAGCGTGAGGGAGCCCACGAGCCCCCAGTCTGCACTGGCAGAGCACAGCGGTAGAGGGCAAGAGGAGGAATGGGAGAGGAAAAGCTGAGTGGGTGCAGAGCGGCTCCAGAAGGTGCAGAGATACAGAAGAGGACAGGAGTTAATACACAGGAGGCAGGCAGGTGACAGCGAGAGAGCAAATAGCAGCAGATCAGGGAGGACCTGGAGTCAAGCAGACAATTAGCAGAGAGTCTGCAGAGAAGAGACACAAAAATAATTAGGATAAGTGGTGCAGCTGAAAAGAAACGATGACATGAATAAAGTAGGTGCAGGTGCAGTCAGGAACATGGCAATTGGGTAAATACGGGAACATGGTAAATACTGGCAATTGCATAAATGCAATAAATATTGGGTAAATATGGGAATAACTGTGGAATTGTTTTCCCTGTTGAGGGCTGCCTCCGAAGGCCTACCTGCAGCAGTGGGACCACGGGAGGCAGCAGCTACAGGGGGAACTATTTCTTCCTCGGTGGCGGAAAAATTTGCCACAGCAAGGGGCCCCTGGCATGGGACACTGCCCTTAGGGGAAGTTGGAAAGCGTAGGAGAGGAAGCGTGCGTGGCCCTTGTAAATCAGATACTTTTCCAAGAGAGCTGCTGTGAGATTTATTGGGAGAGCATGGCTCTGCAATGAGTCCCTCCGTGCTCCCTCTGCTCAGAGTAAACTTTATCCTTTCTTCCCATCCTTCTCTTCAACTGGAGAGAGAAATAGCAGCAGCCCTTCTTGGAGATCAAAGTTTTAGCAGGCAACAAAGACCTCCAAGGAGGCTGTTGCCATGGCTACCTTAGTAACGGAGGTCTTTTAACCACGTGAGCAGCGTGTGGCTGTTGCTGGCAAATAAGGAGGAAAAGAGGGGTAAAAAACCTTGGCAACAAGTAGCACTTCTAAATGGTGTGAAATAAATAACTAGGAGTAGGCTGGGCTAGGGTGAGGGGGATTAGACCCAGATTACAAAGGCTGCACCACAGTGGTCCGGGGCAGGGCAGCAGCACCCAGCCTAGCAAGGACAGGACCAGTACTTTGGGGGTGGGAGGACACCAGCGGCCTTCCTGGCATCAACGCCTTTCCTGGCTGTTTAAGTGGAGGGCTCCCGTGCCAATCACATCCTTCGCCTGCTGGCACTACTCGCCTTCGGTCAGGAAGGCGCAGCTCAAGGTCGGAGAGCGCTCGCCGTGAACTTGCTTACAGACACCTCCCCGGCTGAGATTTGGCCCTCTCATCCCCAACACATGGCCAGAAGCACTGGCATCTCTGCCAACTGCTGTGACCCAAGTACTGGCTCAGAAGTTACTGGCAGCTTTTCAGCGAAACAGAGCAAAATCCTAAAACCATCGTCCTGCAAGGCAAAATTTTGCCAAGAACTTTCCTGTCTCCAAAACCACAGCAACTCTTACAATACAGTCTCTCCTGGCACACAAGAGACTCCAAACCTGGCTATATTTATACCAGCTATCGAGTCATTTTGCTGAGTAAGAACTGCCCTTACTAGCACTGCACGCCATACACACACGACCCAGTAGAGATTTATTCTCTCTGAAAGCCAATGCATGTCTCTATTAGTACATTAATTACTGTGCAATATGCTGTGTTGTGTATGTATCTACATTCTTTCCCACCTATGGGTGTTAGACTTCATAAATTTGGGGGTTTAGCCTAAATCGATATTGGCTGGTAATACAAACTACCAAAGCTGTCAGTTTACCAATGCTAAATGCTAGCTGAGTTCAGAAATTAACAAAAACCTCAAGTGCTAATTGTTTTTATTTAAAGCATAACAACCGTAGAACCTGAAGCTTCCAAAAGATTAATTATAAAATAATATTTCACTACTACATAATTTATGTAGTATGAGCTGACAAACTGGATAGAAAAAAAAAGCAGGCAATAGCTGTCTAGCAAAGCACATGGATCACTAACCAAAGTATCAAACCAACAATTGGGATTAGTGGATCACTTTCCTGCCTCTTCCAAGAGCTTGACACATCCTTGGGAATGAAACCATGACTTCATGATGCATGTCTAAGCTATGTAAAATCTCGTAATGCAAACACTGCAAAGCTTGCACAGACCTACACATTTCACGGTAGCCAGCTGTGCCTAGCTATACCTACAGCCATTGCTCTATAGCTGTACCAGCTTGGGAAGGGAGCAGTATAGCTGCTTTCACAGGACCCTGCACCTGATTAGTAAATTCTGGCTCTCGGAAAGGCTTACTGGGTTATATGCAGTCTCATGCAATTAAGCTAGACTGCTTCCTGATGTGAGCTGGGTCACATGAAGCTAGGATGTGGTATCCACTGACACTGCCCTGTATTTCTGATTCGAAGGTTACTCCAGGCACCCTGCATCCACTGCACTGGTACACTTGCAGTTCCCTTCAGCAAAGGCTGCAATGAATGACTTTACTGAAGCCTACTGACATTCTTATATAAAAAGCAGTGCACAGGCGCTACAAATAACTATTTGATTAATAGCACTGTCTGTGTTTCAAGAAGCAGGACATTCAGCTGTTAGCTACTAAGATAGAAATGTAGACTTTCTTAAACTTAGGATTCAGCCTTTTTGATTCAATCACATTAGTTCTAAAAACCAAATGTATGAAGTTGCAAATGGATTCACTAGCCCAGCTGTAATGTCAGCAAAGGGTTCTATATTTCTAGTAAAACATACGAGTGCAGAGAGCATCACTTGACTCCTGTTGTGGAATTGCTAACCTCTGTACTAGTCTAGTCCTGCTGCAGCAGAAGCAGAGTTCATACAGTTTCCAGCATGCTAGACCTCATTTGGAGATTCCAAATGCCACCAAAATACAAATGTTTAGTAAAAGTGTAATAGTACTTTTTAATTTAAATTCTTCCCTTACTCTACAAGAGGTTCACTACCAGCCAATCCCCTTCTGTGTTTCTGAGGCTCAGAGGTTACTATCCCTCTTCCCTTGTCTGCACTGATTCCATTAGAGAGGGTTAAAGTCCCTGACTAAGCTACACCTACTGAATGGTCTTTTCAGCAAAGCACATAAGCACATGCTTAACATCAGGTATGCTTTATAAATCCTATTAGCTTTGCTGAGCACAAATGGATATAAGTAAATGCTTATCTGCTTTTCTGAAACAGGCCTGAAATGAAGACAGCACATGGGATTCTCTGATGCTATCTAGAGTTGTCCAGCCGCTTTGTGTGTCAACATGACACAAACAGGTGACAAAACTCAACATGCAATCCCATCATAACCCGGGCTGACTGACAACTTAGACTTCACTGGAAGTCTCTGTGATTGCTTCCCTAAGAAAAAAGGAATACTGTAATTTGCTCAGGTTTTTGATTTTGCTCCAAGTTGTGATAAAGCAGCTTTTGACCATTTGTTAATGGTGTAATTCACTGTATAAAAGCAGGATCCTCCACTTTTAGATAAGCAAATTTCCATTAATTTATTGATGCTATTAGGTATCTACCATTTTTGCTGCTCAGTCCTTTCAAGGTTTCTACATGATATTAAACTTCCCTGTTCAGCAGTATCTTTCTCTAACCTAAACACACCTTTCATCTTGGCATTAATATGAAACCAAAAGAAGGGATATTTTCCTATTTCCTTTTCTGTTACTGATTTTTCTGTCTTTCTCCACTGATAATGTGAGTGGGTAGAACCTCTGCTCTATTCAAAATTCTAATCTATGCTTAAATCATGCAGCAGCCCCCAAATAAGCAATGTAAATTATATTTGAAAGACCACTGTCAGCAGAGAGCAAACAGCAAGCAATGTGCTGCGGAAATCATAGCGTCTCTCACAAACACTATCCCTCCACTGCTCCGACCACTCTAACAAGGAATCTGGATTCCACCCAAAGAGCAGCAGACAGCAAACAAAACCCTTTTACCACATGTCCCCTAGGACTGTGGAATTGCTCCGATCTACATCTGTACTCACTGTCTCCCTTGAAGCAGTGGGATGGAATAAAAAATGTCCCAGAAGATGCCAGAATATTAAGAAAAGGTATTTTCAACACTGGCTGCTTCCTCCTCCAGCCATCAATGGGGAAGAGGTAAAGGAAAAGAAAGTAGAAATACCAGCAAAGGTGGAAGGGGAAAAGGAAGGGAAAAAGGAAGGGAAAAAGGAAGGAAATGGGTGGGTAACCTGGAATCGCTCCGAAAGCTGGAATGTTGCCTCCGTACACACTACCCAGGAGAAGAAATACACACAAGCTGTGCCAAACAGCATGAGGCAGAACAAAGTATGCCCACAACAAGTATGCTTTCATGCTGCTGCCAAACTTCGCACGGTGCTGCACAAAGTGCAAGGTCAGACCCACAGGCTGTAGTGAACAGAAAAGCAGATGCGGTCAAGGTAATGCAGCCTAAGCTACATGTTTCCTCCCAACATAATCACAATGAACTGAGGCCAGGGACATCATCAAGCCAGCTTCAGAGGAGGGGATTTCTTTGTTTTCCCCCCACATAGTCTTCTGTACACACTGAAAAACAGATTCTTCCTGTTACCATAGCACTGTTTCATCACTGGTGTCTGAGCACAGTAGTAGACACACATAAGAGGAAGACACCAAATCCTGGACAGGAAGGTGAAGAAGGGACATAATTCAGCAGCCCATCGCCATGCAGCCAACAGACAGCTCCTCTGGAGAGGCTATGTAACAGCTACAACTGCCACCTGGCAGAGGTAACCTCACCTGAACTAACACAGGTCAGTCTTGGGCCTGTAATTCACTAGCCTATAATACACAGTCACACTGTGGATTTAGACAGGGGTATGACACCGTTTTCTGGAGGGACCCATTCTCCAATTGTCCATTGCTTGACTGACATCTGGAAAAGTCAGGGGAGGTGATGGCACTGTTATAGTCACTCAGCCATTCAATCTGGTTTATTTTGTGAGGACAACTACAGCTCCAAATATAAATGCCAATTAAACTCTGACCTTAGCCATGAGAGCAAGAGTACTTGACAGACATGTTCTATTGTATGCTTCTATGTATCACCTACACACTATAGACCCAAGCTTTTTAACACTTCCTTCGCAGAATGTACAGAATCTGTACACCCAAGAACCACGCAAGCATGCTGACCAGACAAACACTGGTGTCACCAGGTCTTAAGGTAAGTTGGGAAAAACTCATCTTACTCTCCTGGGGCAGTCTAGGGGTGAAGTACTACAGCTGGCTCAAGGCAGCGTCAACAAATGTCCCTGAAAGGCCCATTCCACTCTGCTTTTCTCCCCTAGCTGGGATGGGTGCTTTTATGACCTTTACAGTTAGCTGTATTGTGGAAGCCATCACTGAAAGCTAACCCTGCAAACAGGAAAGAAACTGATCCTGCTAACCACACTGCTCAAGGGAGCTTAACAGACACAGAGCCAAGCATGCATACTGGAGAGAGGACAGGTCCTTTTAGTGGCAGCACCAGCTTAGACCTGTTTAGGGTGACTGTGAAACTCCACCTCTAACTGCACAAGTATAATTAGGGAGACAGAAAAATCTCCCAAACTGACACACATAAGCAGATAAACACGGTGCTTCTTGACATCCTCACAGGTCAGAAGAGTGGGACAAAGAGAATGTTAAAAGACTGCAAAAAGCATGTAATTTGATGTCTTCTGGGTATCTTTTTTTAAAAGAGTCTGTCTCAAGTGCTCACTTCGCTGCAAGTTTATTGGTTTATGTTTTAAAAACAAGGGTTCTGACTTTCCACAGCGCTGCACTCTCTGTAGTCATTTACGCCTGCGCAACGTGTGAGCAGTGTGGGTGTAAACATTACTATTCTGGTTTGGTAGCATTTACCACCCACTTTGCCTAGGTGTGAATGACTGCACAAGGTGCAAGGCAATGGTGAAGGTACTGCGGGGACTGTTTTACATAGATCTTACACCCATAGTAATATGGCGCACAGATATGTAGAGAGAGCGAGAGAGCAGAAGGAAAGATACATCAGCTACCTGCTGAAAAAGCAATCTGGCAAAAGGGCTTACCAAGCACAAGCAGCTCCACCGATTCTTCATTCTTGCCCTCCACATCATCCGGTGTGATAATAAGGCAGTAATAGAGCCCACTGTCTCCCCACATCAACTTCCCAATCTGAAGGTCTGCATCTGAAAGGCAAAGAAGAAAAGTCAGGCTTTCCCTCCAACACCTACAGGAAGAGTGAAGTATTGAAAGCACTGGGTCCATCTCTGTGTCCCAAATCCATTTCATTACCTTACTAAGATGAGGGATTAACCTTATGCAGAATATCACACTATTCAGGAAAAAACAACAGACTCAGGACTCTGTGGCTGTTAAGTGGGAAGACAGGTAATGCCGCAGAGGCAGCTCACTCTGCAAGTGCCAAGAGCAGAAGGGGTAACTAATGTCACTCGCTGTCCTTATCACCCAAGGCCTGGGGTTCCAACAGTATTCGTGCCGTGCAAGAAGGGCTTAGACACTATCTCCTCTACAGCACTTCAGTCATCTGCGGAAGACGTTCCACGGAGACATAAAGGAAAACATTCCCCCTTGCTGAGGCTGATCACATGCTCTCCACAGCAAGGAGCCTCCACTTCCGACTGAGGTGGTGTCCTGAGTCAAGCAGAAGCTTTGTGCTTTTGGGGAACAAGGTTTCTCACATAGCCTTCCAGACCAAATGTTTAGGGACCCTGCCACCCCCCATGTCCACCCAATTTGACTTCACCCCATGGAAATCTCTTCCTTTCACACTGCCCAAAGCTGCGTGGGTTTAGATTCATGATGGGGTAAGCTGGTGAAGTCCAGAGTTGAGCAAACATGAGGTGTAGGATAATTTCGGTATTTTGAACTGGGAAAAAATCACTGGAGTTCGCAAGGAAGAAAAACCTAGCCTGCAGAGACTGAATTCATCTCTATCTTGCTGGCACCCCTTTGTTAAGGAAAATCTATATACAGAGCAATATGCAGAAGCCAGGAATAAAAACCTTGCACTTCATCAAAGGGAAAAGAATACTGTATGAGGGTTGGAGACCTACATGGAGTTGGATGAAGGGAAGCACCAAAGGAAATGACCTTTGGGTCTAGGGTTGGTTGGTTGAATCCTAAATGTCTGACATACAACAGCTCCCTTCCAGCAGCCTTTTCTAAGGGAGTTAACTGAACAATTACCACCAGCCTCCAGCACCCCAAATTGCTAAGGGTCCATTCCAACACCCACCAAGCATCACTGGGGTAGGAGAGTTACCGTGGACAATGCTGACATCTCTTTCCTTATAGAAGTCCCCTATAGTGACAGCAGATCCTTGTTTGGAGGCCACGACACGGACTGTCCTCCTGCTGTCCACACAGTCCAGGTAGGGATCCCAGTCCAGGTTCCTCTTGCTCATAGTTTGTAAACCAGAAGTCGCCATACCCAAAGCTTCTCCCATTCGGTCCTGGCAGTAAGATTTAAACCTCCACTGTACCACAGCTGGTTGGGTGGAAGAAGTAGAGAAATGGCAGCGAAGCAGAGCAGGCTGAAACAACATGGCCACCTTCTTCTTCTCAGGCACGGTGACCTGCAACCCTTCCACCTCAGCTAAAAGACAAAAACATGAGTGTCATATGCCTTGGCATTGCTTTAAGAGGAAGCTACTGCATTTTATCATAGCATCATTCTCGCCATGTACATTAAATTAAAACATCCATCTGTTTCAGGTGCTAGCATGCAATGCTTCTCAATGTATGTAAGCACGGATGTTGGCAGCAGAAGTAAGTTTGCTTTTTTCATAGTCTACAGCCACAAGGAAAAATACAGCACAATGGGGCTGAAGGCTCAAATGTAGTATCCTTACGCTCTGCAGAGAGCCTAACACAGTGGTGTGACGATTCACTTCTGCGGCAGGTTCACAGATAAGGAAGAGATATTTCAGGGATGGCCATACTCCATTTCTACAGCAGGTCAGCCAAGGGGCCAGATCCTGAGTTCGTAACAATCCCAATGTAGAATAAGTAACCACTCTCCGAATTTTGGTGGCATCACACCTCCTCTTTGAAGTCAGGCAGCACACAGTGCCTGGCCCAGCCCGCTGTGCACTGGTGCCCAGTTATTGCTGCTTGCTCTGCCAAACTCCAGAGATGCATGAAGGAGTGGATCCAAATCGCACAGCTCCTGCCAGGGCTGGCATGTAGCACTGAGAGAAATTGCTCCATGTGGGAGGTGCAGAGAAAAATGGCCCAAACACTCAAGCTTTTCACATTCCCAGGGAGGAGATGGATCTCAACACGTAATGTTTATCTACCAGCTGATGGGAGAACTGCAGCCTGGAGCTGATGTATTAAGGCCTCAGAGAAGACGCATGGGACTGCTGCCACATCCTTGTGTAGCTTAGGGAGAAGCCAAGAGTCAGTGAGCAATGCCAGCAGAAAGCCCTCGGGAGAGTGTGGTACTCCATCTACCCGCAGGGGACTGGCTGAAACCTCCCACACATGCCCTTCATTGCTTCCCTCCTTTTTGCGCTGCAGGCAGCAATGACTGAGAGCACTTACGCAACACGGGAAACACACGCTGACACTTTCCCAAGCAGGGAAGTGCTGGCCTGTGGAGGCAGGGAAACAGCCCAGAAGCAAGGAGGGGGCATCTAAGAGGAAGTTTGTAACCAGGGGCACTGCAGCTGATGGACAGCAGGCCCAGATGGCGACGGTTTGTATGAGAAAAAGGAACCAGTTTCAGTACGGGACATGTTGATGATGGCAGCTCCCTACATCCAGTTATCATACAGCCCAAGGCCTGGAGCACACACAGTGAAAAAGACGACAAGATACAAGGAAACATTCAAGAGAATAAAGCAGAAGATGTTTATACAGCATCAGGAGGGACTGATGGACTTAGGGGAAGCTTAGGGAAGAATGAAAGACTGAGGACAACGAAAGCCTCCCTGATGTCGGGAAGCAGTAGGAGGGAAAGGCAAATGCCAGGAAAGAAGAAAAGAGAGTAAGGATAAAGTATCAGGGTAAGTTTAGGAAGCAGAAGGATAATCAGGATGACAATCATGGAAGCAGGAAGCTTACAATCAGCTGGAAGAAACTGAGGAAGGTGTCTCAGCTTAGGTCAAAATAATTTCAAAGGGCTGGAGCTGGAGCCAGGTTGCAGGAGATTAAGAAATGATGTAGAGATGAGAGGAAATGGAGTCAGCAAAAATAAACCACCTGCTCCAGAAACTAGAGATGAAAAGGAGATGGAAGCTGGCAAAAGTAAGTGAAATGACAGGAGATATCTTTAGGATGGGGAAAAAAAAGGCATAGACTAAGGCATTGGAGTTTAAAGCAGACAGAGAGCAATAAATGCATCAACAGTATGACAACAGCAGGCATGAAGGGACAAGGTCAAGTTAGAGACAGCTGCAGACCTGAAAAGCAAAAGCAAGCAGAGATCTCATGATTAGGAGTCAGAACCAAAGGAAAGTGAAGAGGCTGGACCAACACTGAATATTCATTTCAACAAGTTATCAATGTCCAAACTATAAATCACAATGAAGTCTATAAATACCAGTCAGGGGATAAAACCACAGTATGGACAGAACCTAGGGGAAAGTGTATTTCAGAGAGGCAAGATAGTCACTGATACTAACAAAGGCTTACTGATCTAGGCAGGATTTGACCCTGGGGACTACTATGTGAAGGCCTGCAGTGCACAAGGGTGCTATGGCGTTTCAACAGGAATGCTCTGTTATGCATGCAATGAATGCATGACATTATGCATATCGTACTTGTGCCAAGTGGAAATTGCACAGGAGATGTCATTAGTTTTGCCAGAAGTGCCTGGACCCAAATCCAAACACTGAAGCATGGGTGTTCTCCAGAGTACCCGAAAACACAGCTGAGGTCCCAACAAGATGTTCCCACATGAGAGGCAGGGGCATGAGGCAGCTCCTCCACCTTCCCAAGGTGCAGGCAGAGAGATAACTCAAGAAATGGCAGCTGGGACATTTCTGCCAGACCTCCTGTTCCCAGGAACTAGAGAGGCAGAAACATGGGGGCCATATGGCACTAAGAGAACATTGCCACTTACTTCTCAAGGTGAACCAAGTGGTGACATTGTCTTATTCTCTCCCCCCCAGGGCCCTGTGCTTCCCGGGTTGCATCTGAATGCAAGAGACGTGACGAACACGTTGAAAACCAAATGGATCCAGGTCAGACCTGTATCTGGCAACTCTATGCCTGACCCTACGCAGCCTGTGGCCAAAGCCAGCACGTGACATGAGCTGACCGAGTGACTCATCACGTTACTTCAGCTTCAGGGATAAAACAGTGACACAGTGAATATTTAAATCTTTCCCTTGTACACTGGAAGTACACTGCTTAGTAAACACAGTGCTTTCAGCTAACCATGCACCATAGCCCTCCTTCCCTGTTAATGAGATTAATGAGTTTGGCAAGCCAGGGACTGCTTTAATAAATGATTAGCTGAGCTTTAGCAAATTCTCATCTGACTAACTCTCCCCATCCTACCCCCATGTGAATGTCTATAGAGAGGAGAGGAGAGGAGAGGAGAGGAGAGGAGAGGAGAGGAGAGGAGAGGAGAGGAGCTTTTGGGAAAACAGGAATTCTTTTTCTATCCAAAAGCATTTGGGAGAAGTGCAGTAAATTATCTGGAGTCTTCTATATCCTACCCCAAGCTCTTTATTAATTTTTGAAGTATTATTTTTGGATCCTTTCCAGAAATAGCATTTAAGAGCAACACAGTGCCTCAGATTGAGAGACTGAAGCAGTGGAAACTCTAGATCCGTTTAAGTCAAATTATATACAATTATATATGGCTGAACTGGGAAATTATACACCTGTTATTTCCTCTGCCAAAAAAAGTGATCGGAGTCAATTCATGTAGTACGTCACTGCTGTAACAGTGTCCATCAAAAAGGCCAACAGGATGTTCGACTGCCTGAAGACAGATGGTGGCTTTACAGCTACCAGTTATGTCCATGCACGTGAATTATAGAGGTCTGCTTAGGACTTCCTCAACTTCAAGAAGGAACTGCCGACCTCAGAAATCTTCAAGAGACTAGCCAGGATAAGAAAAGCCTCAGTTGTATCACAGGACAGAACTCTGGGCTGTAGCAAAAGAGTGAAAGATGTGAAAAAGGATGACAAGCTCAGTGACAGCACCGTGGTAGCTCTTTGTCTAGTTTAATACAAGTAGGACTGAAAAGAAACTGAACTGTGCTCTGCTATGTTTTGACTAATGCAGACAGAGCAAGATTAGCCCTGTTTCAAAATCATCATGGAAATGTAATTCCGGCACTCCAGAGAAGCAACCTGTTCATTGTGAATTTCGCAATGTTTGAACTTTCACAAGAAAAATCTAGCTGGTGGGAGTTTCATGACTACATGACAATTTTGCTTTCCTTCTTTCTTATTCTCCTAAATCCCCAGAAAAAGGTCTGCAAATATTAATCAAGTGCATCTTAAAAACACAGATATCCTTACTCTCAGAAAAATAAAAAGAATCCATGATTTTGTGTGTCTGTGCATGTGTATATATACACTCTCAGAGAAAGATCTTAAAAATAATCACACTTCAGAAAAATAATTGTATGGGTTTTGTCTGTTTCTCATTGGCAATGTGTATTCATCTCCTTTCTCTGATTCTTTTCCTAAAGTATCCTCAGATTATGCATTCAAACTATGCAATCAACTTTACACACAAGCTATCACTAATACACTTTAGCAGTGATTAAAGAAATTCCAGGAAGTGATTATAAAGGAGATATTTGTACAGGCACATTTCAGCCTTGTGAGCCTGATCTTAAATGCCTTCCATGAGTAAATAAGGAAAGGCAATTTAGAGGTGATAACTTAGGCTCTTGCTTTTCAGTTGCCCTCCGGAGAATCTGCTGCCTCCCTGAGGCTAGATGAATCCCAAGAAGATTTAGCTTCACTACACAGCCTTAAGTTACCCTTTATGAATGGGATCATAGAATGGGTTGGGTTGGAAGGGACCTTGAAGATCATCTAGTTAGAATGAAGTTGATCTGAAGCACTAATCCCTGTAAATAAAGGCAAAGCCAAATACTGTAGTTCAGTGTAATAGGTCTCAGATTGCATCCTTCTAGCACACAAGATAAGATCTGAGTCCAAGAGAAGGCAACACACGTTATTCTTCAGGTCAGCATGGGTCTCCCTACCTGTGCATGCATCACATCTCTTTCTTTGCAATTATTTGGCTCACACTACCACTTGCCTAAGGCAGTATAGCTGATGCTATGTAACTACAAAAATTACATTCCCCAATTTTGTGCACCTTTATTGATAGGAGTGGCAGTTGTGCACACAGGAGAATGGAAGTCATCAGGCCCTGAACCAGGCACCTCAGGAAAACTACTCCTAGACTATACCTAAGGGCTTTGGCAGAAAAGCCTATGTTCATTGGTAAGAGACAGCGCTCCTAGGGTAGTTTATATCACTTCCCCAAACAAAATAAACTGTTGGGCAAAAGGATGCTATATCTTTCTTTTTTGTGCGTTAGCTACTGTGAATCAATTAAAAGTGTTCTTTCCCCCACTGCTGAATACAGGCACACCATCCACACTTTCAAATGTGGATCAAGCCTGAATCAGGAAGTGCAAGATCTGGGCTTCGAGACTGGAAAGTCAGAGATGATAAGCAGATGTGTAAACAGGTGAATGGAGAGCCAGTGGGATCACTAAGATTGTGTTGTACAGATTCTTGCCTACTCATGCTGGACTAAATCCAATCCATGCAATTTATCAGCAAAAGCCATCACCATCAGATTGTGTTGAGTGGCTTATGGGAAATGAATTGGATGTCTTGGTCTGGTTCCTATCAGACTTGTGTTCTTAGCTCCGTGGCCACTAATTGTCAACTTTTTTAGCCAGCAAGAAACCAATGCCTAAATAGGTCAGCTGCAGCTGAGGTGAAAGAATGGTACTGCTTTTTACAGCTCTGTAGCAAAACTGAGAATTTCAGCTCCCTAACTGCTTAACCTGGAAAGGGGCAAAAACAAAGCAGTTGGAGAAAATCATGGCCTTGCACACAGCACAGAACCTCAATACAAAAACACTCCATGTAGGACAGAGCCCAGACTGTGCAAACTGACTGCAGTAGACATTGGAGTATTCCTTGCTCTTCCCCATTCTCTGTGATGCTGTCCCCCAGGCACACCATGCTCCTGACTTCTCCAGGGAAGTACACAGCCCTGAAATGGCAAGGACTAAGTAAGGGCTTTCACAAGAGCCCAGGGCATTTCGTGGGCTTTTCTAGGTATCGGCCTCTCTTCACCAGCCTCCCTGCACTTATTACACTCTGTTACGACCTGCCCCTTTCACACATTCACAAAAGTCACCCTGGATGTTTTCAGGAGAATTATCTCAGCTTTGGCCACCAGATCAAATCCACCCTGTCTTACTACTGTCTGAAAGGTGCTCCAATTGTCAGATGGCTCCTGGTTTACAGTCTTGATTCAGCATCCCAGAAATCATTCCCAGAACTATCACTCAGCAATTGGTCACCACCAGAATCCTGAGAATGAAGGAAAAGAAACAGGAAGACTCTCTCCAAGCCTTATAACACCAAGCCATAACACCTGTTCTTGGGATAGCATTGGGATTTCCACTGGTGCCAGTCCCACTCGAGGTCATCTCACATGAATAAAAAGAAAAATGTGATTTCTTCCCAGTTACACTATGCTTATGCTGTGTGCAGCCAGTCAAGGGAAGTCAGATGAATACTTTAACTCAAGGCAGATAAAACAGTCTATCCATCTCCCTGCCGTCCCAAGAAGTCTGCTCAGCTGGCCAGGAAACAGCAAAAAACAACTGTGCTCCAGCATGCCCCCTCTGCCTGCTCTCCTAAACTGTGGCTGGGAAAGCAGAGGTAGTATAGTAAATCTACCCGCCTTTGTACTATACCATTGCATTACAGTGGCTCTTCTGCACAGGGAGAGTAAACAGGTACCGAGTGCTAAATTATTGGTGAAAAATGACTTAACAGGGAGAGAAGGTCACATTTTAACATGGACAGTTTTCTAACTGTAATCTTTCTAAGCTTAGCCTGAGTCATGAGGCAGAAAAAAATCTGCTGGGCTTGTTCTGTGGGTAAAACTGGAGTTCAGTCTCCAGTGCAACACTTCTCTAGTTTTAAATGCATTGGGAATTACAGCATTAATATGAATAACAGTAAACACGAGGGGAGGATTCATTCCAGAGTCAAGCTGCACTTGGTAGTTTACAAGAACCAGCTTTACATAGGGGCTTAAGGATACTTGACAAATTGTACCTCCTTTTTCTAGAACAAGAAGAACACAGTCCCACACATATCCTAACCCGTGTCACTTCACAGGAAGGAATAAAGGATGACCTGCTCTTCATCCTTTTGCTGTTGTTATTAAAACACTAGCTGTAGGCGCATGGGAGAGCAGGGAAGGAGGAAGAGAAGCTAAACCAAATCCATTGTACCTCATGCAGGATTTTTTCAAATTGCACTAAGAACTCACAATCCACAAAACCAAACAAAAGATAAATGCAAGAGCCAAAAATTAAAGACAAACAAAGGACAGAGAGGAATTATTGCTGGGAGGAAAGGAACTGTGAGTGCTGATTAGAAATTTCTCAGCCCACCTCGAGGAGGGAGGAGGGGAGGGAAGGGGGCGAGAGCCTCTCTCTCTTTCTTGCTCCCTTTTGTCTCCCCGCTTCCTCCCCATCCTGCACTCTGTCTCTTACCCTGGCCCCGCCACCTCCCAACCCCCACTTCTCTTTCCCAGAGCGGAGTGTACCACTCTGGCTGGATTAGGGCTCCTTACCTTGATGCAGACCTTTCATTCCTTTGCACAGCCACTGGGAAGAAGAAAATCTTGAATCCATGTTTGCTACCCTCTCTCCCTTTTCTGTGCACACACATACATGCTCACACTCACTCATACACACACCTTGTCTTATTTGCTTTCTCTCAGCCATGAAAAAGGACAGCAGTGCCTGCTCTATCGCTGGGCGACAGCAGCCGGGAGGCTGGAGGGAAGCAACTGACTGCCTCCATCTCTCAGCACACAGCTACGGCTAACCTGTTGCCTGCTGGAAGCCTTTGCCTGCTGGTGGTCGACAGCTCCAGCGGCAGGCAGTCCTGTCTCAAAAGCCCAGGACTAGAGGAGACTGGAAGGTCTCCCTACTGCAGCAGTACCTCTCTCTGCATAGACCTTGCACGCTCCAAACAGCGGTTGCTGCCAGTAATCATGAACTACCTTTAATGGAAGGAGAAAGGTGTCAACAGCCCAGCCTTTTAGCTTGATGGAAAAGTCCTGATCTAGCCAGACACGTCCAGATAATGAAGCTCTTTAAAAAGAGGGAGGAATGTAATGTTATGTTTATCTACAACCTGTACTCCTTTAACAGTCCCTGGATACTATTTATCAGCATACTACTATGGCTAGTAGGAAAGGAGTGGTAATTGTGGGTGCACTGGGGCACTCCAGACCAACTCAGTGAAGTGGGATACGTTCAGAAGCAGCCAAATGGCAGGGAGGCAGGCAGGGAGAGAGGCAAGGAGGGAGGATGAGCTGGAAGCTGCTGAAGCCCCAGATGAGGCCGTGAAACGCTGGAAGGGAGCAGTAGGCAGGCACCGGTGTTGAAGATGACTCAGAGTGAAAAGCAAGGAAAGGGGTGGGTGGGTGGGTGGTGGGAGAGAGGTGTTATGACTAAAAGCCGAATTTACTGCTTGTGAATCCTAAATCTGAACAGGAAGAGGGAAGAGTCTGAGGTCTTTTTTGTGGGATACATTGGTGGTGGTGGGAAATATATGCCACTTAATCCAAGTGTGCCTGTTTCTTCTTCCAGCCTGTAACCAGCCTGCCTGGCGAAGTCAGCCTGCTGCAGCTTTTCCTAAAGCCTCCTGGCTCCTGCCTGTGCCTGGCTGCTGCACCAGCTCAGAGGAGGCAGATCCCGCCGCTGACCCGACAGGGCTCCTTCCTTCTCCGATTCCCGGCTGCCCTGCCGCTCTCATTCCGCTGTAATCCCTACCCTCTCCTTTCCTCGCTGTGCAGCTCTCAAACCCAGCCTCTTTTCAGCTTGTTCCCCCTGCCCTCTCCCCACCGCAGAGCCCTCTCTGCTCTTCTCTCCGGCTCCCCTCCCCCTTACTTAGGGCTTGCCCGACCTCTTCGGGAGCCGGCCGGGCAGGAGGTGGTTGGCGAGCTGCGCTGGGGTAGGCAGTCCCGTCCTGCGCTCACAAAGGCCTGGGGACCGCTGCACCATGGATGCACCGGATGGCCGGATCCTGCCCCCCTGGAAGCCGGGGCGGAGGCAGGGCAGCCCCCTCCTCTCACACCTCTGTTAGACGGCGTGTGCGGCCAGGACACCGCGAAAGGAGAAGTTCCTGCAATTGTTCCCGGCCCGGCGTGGGCAGGCGGGGGGAGACGAGGGTTGTCGCCATCCCCCCTGCACCGCGGCCAAGGACACTCCGGCCCCAACCCCGCGCTCCTGCTGCCTCCCCGGGCCGGCTCCCACCTTCCCCGCCACAAGCGCGCTCCTCTCCCCCCCCACGCCCCGCGACGCGGTAAACAGTGGCCCAATCGCCGCCCGCATCCCGAAGCGCCGGGGGCCCCTCGGACCTGCCCCCACGGCCCCCCGGCCGGGCCCGCGCAAGCAGGAGACGCTGGCTGCCTCCCCCCCTCCCCGGCGGGACCAGCCCTCTCCGCGCAGTCTCCGCAAACTGCACCGCGGGACGCCCCCGAAAAGACCCCCACCCCACGCTGGCTCCCTCCGCAGCTGCCCTGCCGCAGCCTGCCGGGGCATTTCCCCAAACCTCCCGTTTTCGCCCTAAAGAGAGACGTAGAGCCCGCCGGGCACGGCACGGCGCGGCGCGGCACGGGCACGTCGGGGCCGCCGGGACGTCCGTGCCCGTTGCCCCCGCCCGCGGCCGGCAGCCCGCGGCCCTACCTGCGAGCCAGAGCAGGACGATCCAGCCCAGGACGTGCCCATCCATCTTCCC
>NW_010972664.1:8597465-8605164 GCF_000737465.1 Haliaeetus leucocephalus
TTTCTCTCCCCCCCCTCCGGCCGCCGAGCCCTGAGCGACGCGCGGGCCCCGGCTCCCCCGCGGGGCGTGCAGCGGCCCCGTCCCGGGTTACAACTTCGCTAGTGCGCACTTAAAAAGTCCACTCCGATCGTCTGTCCCCCTCTCAAATTAACCAAATGTGTGCTTGGGAAACGAATGTAGACTGTTCCAATTCTGAATTTCCCTGGGGTTTCCACTTCCAGCATGGGCACTGCAACTAATTACTGTAATTTTTTAGATGAAGAGGGGATGTAATCTTAGATGAGGAGGAGGTGTTCTGGCTGGTAGCGATGGACAGCTGGGTTGTGGGGCGTTAAGTTTTCATGCCAACGTGATACTGGAAGGGGATGGAGGTTTTGGGGGAGGAAGAGGACAGCCAACTAGAAATACAGCTAAAGGAGAGCACTTTTAAAAGGATGGATGTTGCTCTGAAATTATATGGTCCTGGCCGCAGTGGACCCACATGTATACATACGTACTGTACTTAAAACTTCTAGACTTTCTGAGAAAGCAAAATTAGTCAGTGGAATTATTCATAGGCCTACAGCTGGCTAAATAGCAGCATGCTTGCTTTGGTGGCTCAGCACCAAAGAGGAGCACCTTCCAACATGGCACTCACCATTCACAGCATCCAGCACAGCTTCCCTTTGTGTGTTGTTCGTCTTTGGGCATTTTTCTTTCAGGGGCTTGGCTGGTGTTTGTAACCACAGTTGCGATTCTGCAGATGTCAGTGATCCACATGAGAGATGGGAGTAGTCTTCAACTTCTCATCTGCAATCTGCCAAAGAACATAAACGATTCTGATTTTCTAAAGCAAAGTTTGGCCCCAGAAGTGAGCAGCACTAGGTGTGTCCCGCTGCTAAAGGCAGGGTGCACAGGGATGCTGCGGTAAAACTGTACAAGCCATTTGCATTCTAGCAGGTTTTTTCCAATTGCCTGTAGATTCCTCATAATTTTGCCTTTCAGACTGAACTTCTCTACAGGCAAGATAAGCTTTTTTCAAAAGTGTGAATAAAAATAGATTAATAATTTCTCACTGAAAAGGCAAACAGCATGTTTGCTATGCTAAAAGATGTGTTGAAACATTTTGGTTGTTTTTGAACAGTTGTAGTCCCTCTGTTAGTATAGTTAAAGTGGAATTAAGGAAGGAGACAATCCCTAGGCAGCCAGTCTGTTTTTAAGTATTTCATTTGGAGCTATTCAATGTTATTTAAAAACACTTTTCACGCAGAAGTTTATTTTTATTCAACATTGCTTTAAAAAAAAAAATTACACACCCACCCCAATCAGTGTCCTGATGTTCCGCTGACCTGATAAATGATGAATTTAACTGTTTTGCAGTACTAGCTAAAAGCCACTATTAAGAACCAAGACCCTGTTATGCTAAATAATAACATACACAACAGCGCATAGTGCTGTTCTCCTTCAGCACACAGCAATCTGACACCCCACTGCCTTTGTGCATACTTGCTGGTGGAAGGCACAGTAAAAACTCTCATTAGGGCCACAACTTCAGCCTCCAGAAATACATGTAGTTCGAGAAAATTCAGATGGAGCTATAATACTTTGCATCAGCTGAGGGCCTGCCTCACCGTTGTTACGTATCTATAGGATATAATCCATGAAGGTTTGTATGAGCTGAATTAAGACTCCTAATAGGTGAACACAGAGCTATTTTTTCTCTCCCTTCCTTAACCATTATTCCTGATAACCTTCAAAATTTCAAGCGAAATCCTGGTGCTTTGCCTTTCTGTAACTTAATTGGCCAGGAGTCTGATCCAGAATTTCCTGAGACAATGTTGATGTTGATATTATCTCATATGTTTAACATTAGGAACAGTACAATCCCTTATGCGTCACCATCGTTAGCTACTCCTAGCTTTTTTTTTAATCTACTCCAGCTTTTGCAAATAAATTTGGCATACATCAGTTTTACTAAACTTTTGACTCAAAACAAAGGAAGGAAAGATTTTCAATAGAAGGAAGCACCATTGTTTTGCATGTAACGTTGGATTTATAGCTGCTTTGAGATTTTTATATACTCAAACTCACTGTATGGTTCTTTTTCACTTAATGTGAGCTGTCATTTGTATATGTGCATGTATGATGGATGCCCAAGCCCTGAATAGATGTTCCAGATCTCTGTAGACCTTTGATCTGAGTATTGCAACATCTGAGCTGGCTTAATAGTTAATGTTGGGATGTTGTCTTTCCTTTTAGTCGGTTCCTGGAGAGGAGACAGAAAGCTGCACCACTGCAGTTAGCCCGATTTCATCTTCAAAGGGTAGGTAAATTCCTGTGCAGTTAGCCAGATTGCTTCAAGCCACAGCCCAGCAGGGATTCTCTGTCCCCTGAAAAATACTATACTGGTAGACTTCGACCTTCATCTCCCTCAGTCACCTGACAACCTTGATACCGGATGACCAAATTCCCCATGCCTGTCCTGCATAATTTAGCCCCAGACTGAACCGGAAGATTACCACACCACAACACTGTTTGATATAACTGATATAACTGTGACTCTGTCTGGAGCAGTTCTCCTCTAAGCAATGGGATCATGAACAAATTCAATTGAACAATAGGGAAACAAACAAACTCACTGTTTACTCATCCTGTAGCAGCTGCTGGCTCTTTTCTCTTCCTGCCACCTACTTCACTCCTCCCTCCCTCCTTTCATCTTCCAGAAGTTACCACCATCTGGAATGATTTACACCAGCACCTCACTCAGAATGACCCATCTCAGCAACATCCCTGAAAACCCGCTATGCTGCAGGAAAATACTTCTCTTCATGCATACTTTTGCACATCCATTCAACCCCCTGGATTTCCCTTGTAGAAATTTCCATAGAAACAGTGATTTCAACAGCTTCCTGGGATGTCATACTAGATTCAGCCATGAGACACTGCTCTCTTGATTTAGTACTGAGACCAGCACATTACAGAAGCTATTAGGCGACACGTCATCAAATCATAGCATTTAGAATAGCTACTAACTAAAACTTTTCCTTGTTTGCTTTGTTACACTGGAATCTCTTATTAATTGTTGATAACTTCACAGCAAGACATTGATGAAATATATGCACTCTCTTTATATGTTGTTTTTTTCTGAGCTGCCTGGCTACATTTGATAGCTTTTACTTCCCATTAATGTCAGGAGTGAGTGATATAGATATATAAACTGCTTTTGTTCTTAACCATGATGTTTGTACCAACAAATGTTTAGAATATTTAATAGGGAAATTTGACTTTCTCATTCCAATGAACCTTGAGTTCTGTAATATAAATTCAGCATCAGAAAAAAACCGCAAGAGAACAGCATCTTTCTATAGTATTCACTCCTCTGTATAAATTTCCCATGCTGCTCCTGATTCTTTTTTAGACACCAAAAATCACAGCGTAGCTTTGCTACACTTTCAGAGGGAATCTGAAATTTTCATTTAAGTAAAACAGTAAGTGCATATCAGCAGTAATGTTTTAAGAAGATATTATATAGGTACACAATCATAAGTGAATCATCACAGCTCACAATGTTTTGTGTGTCAGTATATGCAAAAATATACTGAACAGGAGTAAGACAAACTCTGCTTGCATATCTACAGATAACCAAGGAGATAACAGGGTTGTTAAACCCTCTACGGTTTTGGCTGTAGAGAAACTATGGGAAGCACAAATACCTTCAGGGAGCTGAAGTTCACAAATTAGACTTTTGTGATTGTCTAATCCAGCTTTCTTAATAAAACAGACCACATCAATTTGCCACACTACATCCTGTTTGAACTACAGCATATCTGTTACAAAAAGAATCACAGAATATTTTGGGTTGGAAGGGACCTCACCCTGGCCCTAATTTCATCTAACTTCACCTTCTAGTACTGCCAAGCTAGATGGAAGGGCCTTCTTAAGGCATTTCTGAATAGAGGTAATGACAGACTATGATCAAAGCACCCTTAACATTCTCTCTGGAAGTTCAACAGACTGTTATTATGCTATATTCTTGAGCTAACACCAGATCTGGAGAGCATCCCAGGCACAGTTGCTAAAAGCATGAAAGCAGAAGTACTACAGCATCATCAGTCTTGTTTAATAATTCTTTGTTTATCCTTCCAGGGATCATACTGTTAGTCCTTTTGACATAGCATCACATGGGGAGCTCCTCTTTGGTGGATATCCCACTCTATCACCTACGTTATTAACTATTCCCTCAGTCTTTGTATCATTTGCAAGTATCTGTGATGACTGTATGTTTCCTTCAAAGGTACCAACAAATATCTAGTAGTGTGCAGCCAAGAAATGACCTAAGAAAGATCTTACTGAAAATATGCAGTTACAATTCTTCATTTAAAATTACATTTTGAGACATCCTAAGCTGTTTTTACTGGGGACTGGATGGTCTCTATCATTGCATTTCCTTAATTTGGTGTTGTGTGGTCAAGTCACATGCCTCACATGTCTGAATACATTACCTTTAGTAACCACACTTAATATCTTTTTGATGCAATTACAAACCAATGTGACAGAATTTATTTTCTGCAAACCCATGATGATTGGCATTAATTACATTACTTTTCTTTAATTCATTATTGAAGCAACTCCTGTATCAGTGATTCTATTCTTTTGCCTGGGATCCCTGTCAGCCTGACAGGTCTATAATTACCCAGGTCATCCTACTTAGGGCCAGATCCAAAACAAGGCTTTGGAAAATTTTGGTACCTAACATTTAGAACTGCAATCTAAAAAGCCCTCATTCAGCAGCAACTTGAGACTGAAAGCATTTATGTACTGTCAAAGTTGACTACACACTTACAATTTTCTTTCTCTGCATGCCCAGGTAGTCCTGAGCACAAAGATGTCTAACGAGCACCCAAGCTAAGGCTTACATACATCTGGGTTGTCGCAGCCAGGTGCCTGTTTTCCACATGAAAACCTAGTCTTATCAGATATTAAGGATTTCCTGGTATTTGTCCAGGATAGTGGAACGATGTAGTGGTTTCACTGGAACCACGGCATTAAAGATATTTGAAATTTACAAATTTACGGCATAGAGGGGATGCAGCTGTACCACACATGGGCAGCTGGTTGCCACGTACCTTGCAACAGGTTTAGTGGTTCTGGGACGTGCTGGTCAGCAGGGTTACAGCACTTGCCAGCAAGTCCCATGCATCCCACAACGCCATGACCTGCAGCCCTGCAACTCCCAGCACAAACACTAATATTTCTGAAGAGCAGACGGAAGCATAGCACCTTTCACTTGAGTTCCCTCAGAAACGTGGAAGAAAGATGCTGATACCACCTGTGAGGCCAGATCCAGAACATTCACAATAGATCTAACGCTCAGCAAACCCCTGCAAAGACAGGCAAGGGAAGAAGGTGGGGGGGATATGGCTTACCTTTTGTAAAAAGGCCTCCTGACTCCTAGGTGTTCAGAGTTACATCCTTAATCACACAGCTGAGATGAAAGGCACCCTCCACTTCTTTTGCAGTTGTGGCACTGTTCAGAAAGAAACCCAAGATTCATTAGGTCAAAAGGAGCGAGACCAAAAGAAAGCTGACAGCTATAGCTTACTGGTTAAATCATTTGCCTAGGGAAGGGGAAGGCTGCAGGTTCTCATCCCTGAAATGTTTATGCATTACATATGAAACAATAATAATTACCAGACTGGAAAGGCAAAGTTCCCACTTTGTATCACTCTCCAGGGAAATTGTAGGTTTAAAACCTCCATAACCAGGCTGAGAAAGACATCAGCTGTGGTATTATGTGATAAAAGCTTGTCTACACACCCACAAAGGAGTGCAGAGAGACAATGGCATGGGGGTAGCCTAAATAATACCCTGCCCTGGCTCCTCCCACACCCATCACAAGAGCCATCAGCCCATCAAAGGCCCATCTCCACAAGCCCAGATGAGCACAGAGACACAATGGCAGATGGGAACACAAATTAAGGACACAGAAGAAGGGAAAACCTGTCCAGGCCCCTGCCAGGGCTGTCCCAGGAAAGCCTCAGCCCCAGGGTGCAGGCATGAAGTCCATCAAGATGAGTCAAGACCACAGCAACTTTAGGAAGGAGGCGGGTTGCAGCCTACAAATACAGGACACATTGTGGGATGCAAGGGAAGAGCATTTCAGGATTGCACAGGACTGCTTAGGGGATGAATCAAAGGCAAAGAAAAAATCTATGTGATTTGGGAAGGAACAAGTTTGGGCAAATAGAGGGATAAGGGGATAGAAAGGGCCAGTTGTGTGTGAACAGTTTGCTGGGTGATGTGCTTATCTGCCATGCCCTGCACCTGCCTAGCACAGCCTGTTCCTATCTTCTTATTAAATTAATTTATAACTCTTTTTCTGAGTGTATGCATGTATATGGGGGGGTCTGAGTGCCAGCCTCTAGTCAAGCCATGTGTTGGAGAGCCCATGTGCCTGGGTGACTGCGGTCACGGCAACCCTGTGTAGTGCTACAGGCTTGGGGAAGAGTGGCTGGAAAGCTGCCCAGCAGGGAAAGACCTGGGGGTGCTGGTTGACATCTGGCTGAACATGAGCCAGCAGTGTGCCCAGGTGGCCAAGAAGGCCAACAGCATCCTGGCCTGTATCAGAAATAGTGTGGCCAGCAGGAGCAGGGAGGTGGTTGTTCCCCTGTACTCGGCACTGGTGAAGCCGCACCATGAGTCCTGTGTTCAGTTTTGGACCCCTCACTACAGGAAAGACATTGAGTTGCTGGAGCGTGTTCAGAGGAGGGCAACCAAGTTGGGGAGGGGCCTGGAGCACAAGTCCTATGCGGAGCGCCTGAGGGAACTGGGGCTGTTTAGTCTGGAGAAAAGGAGGCTGAGGGGAGACCTTATCGCTCTCTACAACTACCTGAAGGGGGGTTGTAGTGAGGTGGGTGCTGGTCTCTTCTGTCAGGTGGCTGGAGATAGGACAAGAGGAAATGGCCTCAAGTTGAGGCAAGGGAGATTTAGGTTAGATATTAGGAAAATTTTTTTTACTGAGAGGCTTATCAAACATTGGAATAGGCTGCCCAGGGAAGTGGTTGAGTCACCACCCCCGGAGGTGTTCAAAAAGCGAGTAGATGGGGTACTTCAGGACATGGTTTAGTGGGCATGGCTGATGGTTGGACTCAATGATCTTGAAGGTCTTTTCCAACCTAAATGATTCTATGGTTCTATGTGACAGTGACTGGAGAGATAGGAGTGAGTCAAGTTAAGTGCCAGCAATTGGAATAGGACTGCAGGTCATAGGGGCCCCCATGTGTCCATGGGGCCAGCAGCTGGAGTGAGTTAGGGCCTGGGTGCCAGAAGCTGGGCTGGGACCACAGGCACTGTGTGCCTAGTTGCCAGCAACTGGAGAGACCCGAGTGAGTGACAGGAACTGCCATCCACCAGAGTGGACCAGGGGTCAGAAGCCCTTATGTGCCAGGGGGGGTGAGCATGCAAGTGTGTGTGTCAGTGTTAGTTATGATCAAGCAGGACTAGCTGGTGGGAAGGTGATGTGCCCTGAGAGCTGGGGAGTGGGGTGCGGATGGTGCACCTCTAATGGCAAAACCACAGGAGGAGCTGGCATGTTAGACTGGGAATACATGCTTGACCTCGCTTCAGTTGGACCTGGGAGTGTGGAGCTGTGTCAACCTCACCTCTCTTGGGCTGATGGATCTGGCCTGACATAAGCACCAAATATTTCACTTTGTGGGAG
>NW_010972664.1:8605241-8605656 GCF_000737465.1 Haliaeetus leucocephalus
GTAGTCCCACCAAAGTTGTGTGCGCCTGACTCGGCAGTTCGCTTTAAATTTATACAGTCAAGTGTTACATATACATAGAGTTTTGCAATACGCCTATACATTGGCATGACCTATCCCCGCTTCATATTAAAATTAGTTCCAAGAAGTCATTTCCCTAAATTCTTCCCGACTACGCCTGCGCAGTGCCTCCTTGTGGTGGTCGTCAGGGGTCGTGAAGATGAAGGCTGTATGTCTTCTTCACGGTGAACTCTTAACCTTCTGTCCCTGCGCAGACTCAGTCACTCCTTGGCATTTATCCAAATCACAAGGCCGGTCTTGGCTGGTTCTTGGGGTCGACTTCTGCTTCTTATCAGGGACTATCTCTTGCCCCAGCCAGCCTCAACAATGCAAACATTAAACATCACCTCTCATCCCC
>NW_010972664.1:8605782-8682942 GCF_000737465.1 Haliaeetus leucocephalus
GGAGAGTGCTTCAGCCCCAGACCAGCAGGTAAGTGGGTAGCAGCAGATGTAGTCACTGCTGTGTTTTTTAGAATAACTTTGTTCATTCTTTCCGATGAACAACCGTAAGACATACCTTGGAAAGATTATAGCCATGAATGCTGAATGAATGAAAATACATTACTGGCAGAAAAGTTCCAGATGTTTTTTCTCTCTACATAGTACTAGGGCACATAGACCCTCTTTTGAGATATCTGACAAACGCCATGCATTGATGGGAAAGCACAGGTCCCTAATTCTGGAGCTGGTTTTCCAAGGCGAGGTACCTAGGAGTTGAGTGTTGGCATATCAAGTCATTTAATTGAATTAAGTGCATTAAAAAAGAAAAAGTAATATATAAATACTGGCACAACACTTGCTTTTATCTGCTGGAATGGCCCCAGTGCTACAAAAGTTATTTACAAATAGTATAAATGGTCCAGAGAATGCCTTTGCCAGCTAAGTTAAACAGCAGACAACTGAAGAGTTAGAACATGAATTCCTTCAGAGGCACTGGGCTCTCCTCAGGGCCCTGGGGAAGAATACTGACATGGTGCTCTGAAGATGACCTGTTCCCTGTTTGTTCTCTGCCCCCCACCCCACGTAAAAAAATCCTTTCTCTCTCCACTGCTTATGATTTTTATTTTCCAACCACACCCCTAGCCCTAAGAGAGCTATTACTGGAGCCTTGTGTTTTTCAGTCGATGCATCATTATCTGAATTTCTTTAAAAGAAAGGGCTGCTAAAGGGTGGGTCCCAAAGCTGCACAAAAGAAGATGGTGTGAAGGAAAGTAAAACAAATGTGCACAGATGCACTCCTAGCAACAACTCTTCCAGTAATACAACAGTAAATACTCGCCTTTCTGCCTGAAAAACTAGACCCTGTGCAGAAGTTTGTATTTACAAGAAACAAGTTATTTCTTGCAGTCTCTCCTCAGAGATTTAGCATTAAAGTATCAGAAACTAGACTGGAATATAAATGATTTTCTACAACAGTGAAAGTGACTTTAAAAACACTCACCTGTTCTCATTGAGTTTATATTATGATTTTATACATTTTAAACAATGTGATTGGCCCCTCCTGCATGTTTAACAGCAAATTCATTATGTGGTTCACAAACATAAACCAAACTGTTTCACTGGATTTGAGCAAGACAAAACAGCCTCCAGAAGACTAAACTGCGCCAGCATTTTTTAACCCTCAGAGGAACCAGCCACCAGTGAGATGGAAGAGCAATCTGATCTGACCTTACCTGCCAGCACTTCCAGCAGTGACAAACATAATCAGCTAAGCCACAGATTTATGCCTAACATCAGCTACCTCTTTTGGAGCTAAACAGATTTACACTACCTAACCAGAAGGTGAAAAAAGAGGCTAGACTGAGGGGAAGAGGCAGTTTTCCAGTGATTTGGAAATGCATGGAGGTGTTTTATCACCTTTTTTATCCTCATGCCTAGGTTTACAGTAAATTCAAGAGAACTCTGGGATAGAGGATTGGAAAGAATCTTCCAAGTCAGGGCTACACCATTCATTTTTATCAAGATGGTCTGGGTAACTCCATGGAAGATGGCTGCGTGAGAAGCAGCATGCTAACTCTTCCTCTGCTGCACTACACAGGTTCTGCAGGAACTGCAACTGCATGCTGAAGGAGATCCCTCAAAAAAGACAAGGGGAACAGTGAGGAGTATGGGAGACATCACATGCCTGGGACAAGCAAAACCTGGCCAGAATTTAATCAGGGCCTATGCCAACATTGTCCCTTCAGTAACCTTGTCTCAGGTCAAACTTAGGGTCCTCTGTTCCAGGCAGCCAGATTTCACAATCTCTTGGTTGTATAACTGATTAAACTTTGTTTTAAAGCCCGTTGTGGTTATTGCCCTGCTAATTTCCTTTTTTTACTATGGCCAGTGGTTTTTGAGAGATCAATAGAAAGCTTAAAGGGGGAAGCAACTCATGCTGCTAATCAAGGTGATGCAGATCAGATTGTTACCAGCCTTTATCTTATCTGAACTGTGACTCACTATGCCAACTTTCAGTGAAGGATGTGTTAATTATGTCAATGAGATAGATGAAAGGGAAAAAAAGGCCAACAAAAAACAACCCAAAACAACAAAAAGAGAGTCTGGACAGCAGCCTCAGTTTTGTATAGCACAAGGTCCCAAATTATTTTTAATAAGCAAGTTTACCTTTCCAAGCACACGCATGCCCTCTCACCTCCTTTACTTTTCTACCACATATCTCAAAAGCAAGCCCAGGTCTCTTAACTGAAGTTGGTTGACCTCTACCCCCACTCCTTCCTCCACCTCCTGGGCCCTTACCCCGTTATCTGTCACCCCTTATTCTCACCCAGGACCCCAGGTCCTGGTAGCGGTTTGAGCACTACTGGAAGCATCAGAGCAGGCGCATCACCATGATCATCTTGTCTCACGGAGTACCAGCTCCTCAGGAGCTCACTGTCAGGGAGCAGCAGGAGCCAGGCTGCTCCAGGAGAGGAAAGCCAGGAGCCAAAGGGGCTTCACACAGGCTGCAGGGCAGGCACCTTGCCAGCCAGTGCCCAGCCCTACAGTGAGAAGCAGCAGGATGCCTGTTTTGGCCTAGATGAAGTAGCTGCAACCAGTAATAATGACCTCCGAATATTTTCAGAAGTCCCATGTACCAGTGGATGTATTTTGCATATGGAATTCCAGTTGGTCTCTTCTTCCTCCGTTCCTTTGTTCATACGTATGAACATATCTATTTGCGTAAATGAATGTAGTGACTCTTTGTAAGGATTTTACTAAATTTAGTGTATAATGTTATTCAGAGTGAGACGATATAGAGGAGTATGACGCTTTTATTTTGAAAAATCAGTATCTTGCCATTTTGTGAGGGTGGGGAGCCTGCATTTTGAATGTCTACGAGAACTTGGTGCAAACCATTGCTCCCACTGGGTATTTCTTAACTTTCAGCACCCAAAGAAAATCAAAAAAAACCCAGACAGCAAACAACCCTGCCACACTCTCCTCAAGGCCAGTCTTGAGGCGACGGCTAAACCCGCGACGTGCCCGGCGCCCTTGACGAGGGCCGCCCAGCCCGCGGCTGACACCGGCGCCCAGGAGGACGGGCGACCGTTACCTGTAACGGTTATCCTCCCCTTGCCGCCAAAAGGCGAGGGCGGGCGCGTGCCCCGCCCCGCCCCGCCCCGCCGGCAGCTCCTCAGGGAGCCCCGCCCCGGAGAGCCGGGCTGCCCGGGGCTGCCCGTCAGCGGGACGCGGCGGCGTGGCGCGGTGAGCCGGAGGCCAGGCGAGGTCGGCGGTCGCCATGGCGCACCGCAGGGGCTCCCTCCGCCCCTACTACTTCTTCGTGCGCGACCAGCTGCCCGAGCTGCAGGGGCGCGGGCTACCCGTGACCCGCGTGGTCGACGCCGTCCCCTACTGCTCCCAGGCGTGGGCGGTAAGGGGAAAGGCCTCGCCCGCCCCTCGCCTCTCCGGCCTCCTGCGGTGGGGGAACGGCTTCGGGTTACGGCAGCTTAAAGGTGGGGAGGGCAGGGGGGAGGCTTGCGGCGCGGCCCTGCTCCAGCCGCAGCGTGCCGGGGCGGTGGGTTACACAGCAGCTCACCTGCCTTTTGCTGATGGGGAACCAGCACTCATCAGGTGGATCCGTGTGGTGCCCCTGTGCGGGCTGTGTGTGGGACAGAATGTCAGCGTGGCCTTTCTTGGAGGGTAAAGTAGCTGGCAGCTCAGTTGCCGTATGTTTAGGGTTCAAATGGGCATCTTGAGTGACCTCAGCTGGCTCTAGCTAAGAAGCACAAGCTACGCCGTCCTCCCTTCAGCTGTGGAGTGGTAGCTCTGGCTTGTGTGTGATGGGTAGTGGCATCCTTGGCTGGCAAGAGTAGTTTCAGAAGACCTTTTGTCTGTGGTGGGGCAGTGCTAGTTTGCCCTTGTCTGAAGATGCTTCAAAAGCATGTGCTCGCTATGTGTTTTGAATCAAGGCTTATGGCTTCGATAGGGAGAAAGCTACTGTTAGAGTCAATGTTAGCAGTTGGTAGTTCTTGCCAAGCGTTGATAATGTCCTTTGGAAATGCACAATTAATTTCTTACGTGGAGTTTGTTGGTTTGTGGGACTACTAGAATGAAGCAGTAAAAGCCTTTTTTTAACAATTCGCTTTCCTTCAAGTTGCTGACTAAGGAAGAAAAGATGGCATATACAGAGAAGGCTCGTAAGTGGAATGAAAATAAATGCTCTCAGAAGACAGTAAAAGAGGTAAATGCTGAGAAAGGAACACCCTTCAATGTAGCTAAATAAGAAGTGAAGTGGTGTTGGGGTTTGGTCAGCTGTGACGCTGTGGAAGGTCACCTGCTTTCCATAGCCTCCAACCTCGAGGTTATGACTGCTGTGGTAGTCCATACCGTTATGAAGGTTATGCAGAAAATTGTTCTAGCTTGAATTGAAGGTGAGAATACTCTATACCATTTTAAACCAGCACAGCTTGTTCCTTTGGGCTCTTTTACCCAGTAAAATATAGTTCTCTAACAACTTAGTTTTATGTTTAACAATATTTTATAATGACTGACTTACAATGTTTTTATTTATAATACTGTAAATGGGTATGCTTTCTGGTCATAGGGTCATGTTGCTTTTGCTTCGTGGGTGTCCTTAATTTAGGTGGCTCTTGTCTGACAGCCTGAAACCACATCTTACGCACAGCTGATTTGGCATTCTCAGGTGGCTGTGTGGTGGACCAGGTCAATGAAATGTGGCAACCTATGCACAAAAAGAATAATTACACATTATTTTGTTGTGGAGATTGTGGAGAGAATAGTAATGCTATGGTAGAGGACAGAATCCCACAATGTAGCAATAAGCAGGTTAAGCTGAATGAGGTTGTGGTCAGAAATAGTGCTAAACAGATCCCTTCTACTATTTACTGTCTTGAAAGGGGGTGTGTGTGTGTCCTTTGTTGTGGGTTTTTTTTTCCCCTCTTCTGTCTGTCTCTCTCTCCCAGCAGTTCCTTGAAGCATGGTTTGCTTTGGAGTTTGAATTATGTGAGGTGTCAGAAAGCTTATTTTATTCCAGTCTTGGTTGACAGTGTAAAAACTTGTGTGTCAAAGCAAAGAGCCTGATTGAGTAAATGGATAACACTGCATTTACTTCTTCATCTCGTATTACTAGATACTGACTATGAACTATGATTTACCGGTGAGGATAAATTTTAGGACTTTTAACTAGCAAAGCTGGATTAGTTAAATTAGTCAATATAGACTAGTAGGGAGATGTTAGGCAATGTTTTCTGATTTTGGGGGGCCTGCCTGTATGGGGAAGAACTGTTTAAAACGTGATAATCTTGTTATTTAGCAGGCTAGGGGTATGTAATTAATGAAACTCCATTTTCATATGTAAAGGAGAGCTACATGAAATGACAACTACAGTCATAAATGGAGGCTTCTGTATTTCCTTCCACAAGGTGTAGCATTTTAGAAAGCTGTAATCAGGGAAAGGAATAATTGCTTTACCAAAAGAAAGAACATCATCCTTGTTGCCTGTCAGTGGAAATAGAGAAGTGTGTATGAGATTGATTGTGATCTCAATTTATTAATCGCACCCCTGTACACAGACAACCACAGTTATTTTGTGTAGTGAAAGGTCGTGGTAATGTTTTGGAAATGACCTAAGCTTACTTGGATGGGACTAATTCCTCATTTTATTTTAAATAGTTTAAATTGATAACAAGCTTTGGCTAAAATGGTAATCTGGAATTAGTGTACCTAGATGTGAATGTTATTCCCAGTTTGGGTCTTGAATGATTGAATTCTGTAAGCCTGCCAGGTTTCTCTTCCTGTCTTCTTAAAAGCTTATTGTTCATGCATGATTTGCAATGCTTAATGGGCATACGCTCCCCTCTTACTTGCTCTATGCTGGAGCAATCTCGTGAGTTCCTTAAGGCTTTATCAGCTTTTCATGAATTTGATTCCTAGTCAAAGGCAACTAATAGGAGTGCCAAACTCTCATAAGGTTTATGGAAAAAATTTTGAAATTGCAATTTGAAAAGTTCCTCGCCTGTGACAAGTGGTTGAACCTAACAAAATTATTTTTAATTTTTTTTTAATTGTGTTTTGTAAATTTAGCTGTAGTTCTCTCTAGTTGTAGCGAGCTGACCGAGGTATAAAGATACTTCTCTCTCTTTTTGTTAGAAGAGAACTCTTGCCTTCCTGGTCTGCAGGTACACAGGCACTTGTATATAAACTGCAGACTTGTTCCACCTAACCATAACTGTTAGTGGATGCTATATAAGGAGGTGAAGGACTTTATTGGAGGTTAGTAGACTCTTTTGATTTTTTTTTTTTTTTTTAAACTTTCTCATCTTTTCCAGACATGTAATCTGGCTCATCCGGTTCCTGCTTGTCTGACCATAAAGATGCCCAGTGTTACTTCTCTTCCAGATGCCCCTGCTATGTCTTGGAAGAATGATCAGGGTATAGTAATCTTAAAGCAGTTGATCCTGGTAGATAAAAGCTTGCCCTTTATAGATATTCTCAATGCTACCTATACAAAGACTGTTTACATTTTCCTAATAGCCATCTGTGTCAACTGTTTGTTTGTTTTAAACTAATGGTCTACTGCTGTAAAAAGGTCTTTTGTAGTACAGAAGGAAGTCTGTACAAATGTCCCTACCCCCCCCCCCCAATAATTCTGTCCTCTGTTTTTTAGCTTGATGAGAGTATAGCCACTAATAGTTTCTTTACAATTATGTAGAGGTTTTTAAGAAAAAGGTAACTCTTCAACTCCTACCTTTATGATTTCCAAGGCCTAATCCAAGTTTAGTATGAAAGAATACTTGTACCAATTTTAAAGAGTAAAGAGTTGTTGGATATCAAAGTTCAAAACTTGTACGGTAGAGGCATTAAATAAAATTATGACCTGGCCTCTTTCGGAGAATAAAAGAGGGGATATGTACTTTGTCAGTGCTTTTATAACATCCTAGCTTGCTTCCTCACTGAAGGAAGTCTTGAAAACTAAACCTTTCTTATCTGTACCCTCTCTTCAAATGGATGTTTTAATTAGAACTGAGTAATGAACACATCTGTAATCTTTTCCCCAATGAACATTACATTATTCTGAAAAATGGTAAATAGTAGTGCTTACAAGCTAAGTCAAGCAGCCAGTTAATATAAGCTGTATCTGCTGTGTGGTTAAGTCTCAGCTCAACCCTTTACCTAACAAGCCTCTTGAACTATTTTCATGTTGTCATGGTTATGGAGGGGCAGGAAAGAGTAGCTCCATAAAAAGTGTAATACTTGTTAGCGTCCTCCGTGCCAGAGGTCATGCTCCCCTGTCATCACGATGCAAATTTGATCAGATTGATCATGGTGGCTTGAGCTGACATGGTTGATCTTTAAACTGAATGAGAGGGGTAAGGATAAAGGATAACAGGTGCATTTTATGATGCTGCTGCTTAATATTTCTCAGTAAAAGTCCTGTATAAATTTTTTCATAAGGAAAGCAGTTCAAACTCAGGTAGGAGAGGTATCTTTCCTATGACCCCGCAGCTTGTAGAGTTTAAGACCCATGTAAGAGAGCACCAGCATTCAAGATTGGGACAACTGGTGTTTAATGCCATAAAGTCTGGCATACAGCATTGTTTCTGTGTAAAAACAGTTATACATCTGTATTATTTAGTAGAACAAGTAGGACTTTTTGATGAGGGGCAGAACTTAAGGGTAAGGATTAAACAGCTACCTTAAACTTCAACGAGAACATTATATGACATTCATGAAGACAAGGATTAAGGTGTATTGTGAAATATTTTTCATAGTTGGATGTTCTTTAAATTAGTAAACAATAAATTTATTTCTTGATGTTTGCCTTGTGTATTCTTGCCACCTTCTTTGGGAGCTCATTTAGTGGAGGAAAAGCAATCCTTTTAATTAGTGGACTTCTCAGGTCCTCTTACCCCAGAAGATTATTACCAGCTCATTTAACTTGTGTAAGTTACTGAATTGAGCTTGTGAGGCTGCTTTGCAATTACTGATTATTTTTTTTTCTAACCTTATTTTCCCAAAGGGTAGAGAGACTCATTTTAAAAAAGAGTAGTAGTTCCTGTTGGATTCCAGGCCTCTTAACATTGGGGTTTGATTTTTTTTTTTTAAATTGCTTTTATTTTGGATTTTTTTCGCCCTTATCTCTACACACAGTAGCATCTATGGAAGGTGTACCAGGACTACCAGTACAGCTGACTCTTGCCTCAGTATTAGTTACCTTGTCACCTCAGATACAGAGAAGGATCTGTGTGTTTTACTTGGTCATTACTCTACTTTACTCACTTGTGATAAAGTGCACCGAAGCTTTCGCTGGATGAGATGAGGCCAGGATGCCTTGCTGTAACCTGTGGTGGCTCTTCTGAAAGTGTTGGGTTTTTCTTTTCCTTTCAGCTGTGGTTGCAGACATCTTCTACTTCCTGAACATTTACAGTCATGGCAAGCTGCCATCCCACTGTGAACAGCGCTTCCTTCCTTGTGAGATTGGGTGTGTCAAGTACTCCCTACAGGATGGCATAATGGCTGATTTCCATCACTTCATAGATCCAGGTGAGTTCCAAGGAAGGGAGACAGGAAGTAGTTAATCTTGCTTTGGGGTGAGAGGGAGGCTTTCTAGTGTCACTTGCTACTGCGCTGTCCCGATTACATTTCTGGTATTAAGTCAAGTTTATTTCTTTGACTATAAGTGGTTGGACTTCTTAAAATATTGGAGAAGTGCTGATTGTTTCTGAAGAGATGGACTTAAGTGTCAGAACTGCATGAAGCTTCAAAGAGGGTAGAATAAATCCAGGAGAACCTTCAGATGTTTGTGCTTTACATTTCATGCTAATGAATGTTTTCTTGATTGGACCTAATCACACACAGTATACAATATACTTTGTTTTTAAAAATGCATATAATTGAAAATAACTTTTTCAAAAATAGTTGTGGCAGTTGTACAAGGCCATAAGGGAATATGAAGCTGTTCCTTTTTGTACATGAAACTATAGTGTATAGTTGAGAGTTAAGGATTTGTCATTGTGGATGTTGGATGATGATTGTTCTTTTTCTCCCACCTACCCTGCTCTTCTACAGAAGTACCACCACGTGGTTTTCGGTACCACTGCCAGGCTGCTAGTGAGTATCAACGGAGGAAAAGAAGGATATGCAAAGGTGTACAGTTTTAGACTCAGCTTATCTGATCTGTATCCAAATGTTTTGTAAGTCTACAGGTTCTCCATCTGGGAACTTGTCAAGTTTTGAAGAGAAAGGAGTGACAGCAGCTTGTCTCAGTCACCTTTTATGTTTCTTGTACCCACAAATGGCAGAGCACTTCACCCAAAATGGTTTTGTCAATGGCAGTTATCTGTATTCTGTCTTTCTATTTTAATTCAATAATAACTGCAGTATGTTCTTTTGAAATGGGACAACTTTGTATGGCTTTAAATGCTTTCAAGCCCACCTGAGCAGAGTATCCTTCCCTTGATAGTCCTTGCGTATATCTTCAGCATGAAGTGCTAATTCATAACAGGGTAACTCAGAGACCCTAGTTTGTATTTAAAAGTCGTAAGTGTTTTGCAGCTTTATAGGCATCAATAAAGTTAAAGCATTTATACCATTGTTGTGTCTGGCTTGGCCTGCCTTGTTTCCCTTGTGACTCTTAAGTAATGTTTATAGATTCCAGTTTGTTTCTATTAGGACACTTCCTCCCCTTGTGTACAGAGGGAACAAACTTGACCCATGTTTTCCTATGTCAAATACTTAGATAATGGCCTGTTAAAAGGGGTAAGTGTGTGTGTGTTTGCACGCAGCCCATACCTGCCAGTCTTCTGCTGACAGAAGCAAGGTTTTGATAGCTTAATCACCAGACACTGCCTATAGAGAAGAGTTGTATGTGATTGTGTGTATACATATATGTATATAAAAAGATACAAGGGAGGGGGAAATGAAAGGGGACTTAACCATAACTTGGTGTTTTTTCTTTTTTTTCTGCCCCCCCCCCCCCCCCCCCCCCTAGGTGATGCCACTCATAAAATCCCTATATCTGGATTTCATCTTTCACGTACTTGTTACGCAGTTGTCTTAAAGGAACTTCTTGAGTTTGTCCAGCCAGCCAGAGGTGTTTGGCCTCACTTTTACTGCAGGGTATGGCCAAGGTCGAAGTAAGATGCTCTAAATCAAAACCTCTAATTTAACTTCTGTTAGGTGACTAAGGAGATACTACACTCTAAAACCTGATCAGTGTGCAAATGAGTGGGAAAAGACACCAAAGTTTTCCAGTTCTGTGCAGGAAGAAATGGCCCCTAGAAGCTAACCTTTTTATAAAGCAGAGACCTAATTTTCTGCCTTCTTATTTTCAGCCTGCACTTCTGGCTCTAGTCTACTGACGAACATTTCGCTTGGTCTCTGACGGTGTTTTGACTTAGGTTGAGGGCTTTTAAGATTGACTTAAATTGATTGTGCTGAATAATAGTCACACAATTCTGCTTTTCTAAGGGATGTTTTTACATTTTTATGACTCTTGCCCCATGAGAATACTGTAAATCTTAATTTTTGCTCAAGTTTCATTTGCCAATGAGCAAAACAAAATAATAGGATTCAGAGGCGTTTAAGCTTCATGACAGCTATACTACATTTCAATTCCCTTTGAGCCTAATGTTAATCCTTAAAAAGATGGGGAGAGTCAAGATCTTGGGCTCCATCTATGAATATAGGGCTTTGAAGAAATATGCATGAAAAAAAAATCTTTGACCACTTAATGGAGATACCTGTAGTATGGATTAACCTTTAACCTGTCCCCAAACATTAGTCTAGAATTTCTCCTGGGGTTCGGTTGGAAAGCCTCTGTGGCATTTTGTTCCTCTTCAGTATAATTTTCAGGAAGTGTACATTCAGTCTCACCTCCAAAACAAAATTCATTGGCTGTGGCTTTTTCAGACCCAGTTAGTAGTCTTGCAGATGTCAGAATTACATATTGTACTACTTCAATCTGACTGAAATTTTCATTCCTCTAGTCTAATGACAGATTCCGAATTAAATGGTGTCTCGATCGAATGGCTAGCATAACAGGTAGGAAATGGATAATTTGTGGCCTTCCCCCGCACCGCTGCCTCCCCTCCCCCCATGAAAGAGGGGTTATGTAATCATGGACAGCTGTATTTGTCCGAAAATCTTCGGGTCTCAAAGGTTTCATAAAACTTGGTACTGACAGCTAGAACTACTTTGCGTGCTTCTCCCTCTTCTTTTCCTCCCCATTAGTGACAGTAAACCAGCAGCATTATCAGCTAACTGGCTAATGAGCGCATCTGTACAATAACATACACTGTTTCTTGCTCAGCCAGTTGAAGGAGCACTGGAGGCAGTGACGTTACTGTGAAGGTGGGTGTATGGTAACACATGGGAAAACTAATAGCTTCTGAGGAGAGATGGCCCGCAAGTAGGATACATGATTACTGAGGTGGAGAAAATCATGGGAATATAGAACAACACACTTTGCTAGGAAGCCAGGTTTTATTAAAATCACTGGTGGAATAACTCGTTAAGGTTTACAAAAGCTTCGATGCTCTGGTAAGAGGCTGGACAATGAACAGGGACTGGCTGAGAAGTGAGCTGCGCAGAATATTCACTGACTCTTTTGTTCTCCTGACCTGGATTTTCTCTGAGCTACAGGCATTGAGAGCCATCTGGAGCTTCTTGATGTAGAAGACCTAGTAATAGAACTGTACAGGAAGAAATACCAAAAGGAGCCATCCAAGACTTGGGTGTGTAGAGAAATGGATGTCTTCCTGTGGGATTTCTCCAGTAACACCAGGTATGTTGAGTTCTTTGCGGAAACGTATATTAGCCTGATGTGTCTTGGTGCCCTGCATACAGCTTGTATGCTGCTAGCGTAGAATGTTCTGCAAGCCTTCTAATAAAAAATGCTTCCTGTCACATTGTGAGTACAACTGGAAATGAAAAATACTTTCCCAAAAGAAGTATAAACACAGATGGCTTTTTAATGCTGAGTCTGAGGCCTAATTTAAAGGTGGGGGTAAAAACTGGGAATAAAATATGTTGTGATATTTAACTGGAAATCATAGAAGTGAGAAGATTCAGCCTCTCTTAGAAGAGAGGACCTGGCTGTTGTTATACATCAAATGCCTCGCGCTGCTACTGTGATGGGGGACACGGTATGTTTGCCAGTGGTATAAATCAAGTTCTCAAGCATAAGCGTTAAGCTAGATCCTATCTTTTTTTTTTTATTCCGGAATGAATGTTCTTTATTACACATCTGGAATCCTATTTACTTTGTAGGACTTTTCCCCCCCCTTTTTTTTTTTTTTCCAATGTGTCTTGAATGGTAAAGCTTTTCCTGCTTTCAGATTCTTCTGTGTTTGTACAAAGAAGTGGTATGTAGCTTGTGGTGTGGCGGGGGAATATTTAGTGATGATGCAGTTAACTTAGAAATATACTTTTAACTTTTCCTCTGCTACTGTTTTCAGTAAGAACCAATAATTTGATCTTAAATTTTAGTAGATCTTAAAAAAAAAATCTGGGAAGTCTGCTTACTTATAGTATGGATTTTAAGGTCTATTGGGATAATCAATGTCACTTTTTATAGTCAGGCAGTTTTCACTTATGAGTATCTTCACACTAGAGGGAGACCTTAACAAGAACGGAAAAATGTAGTTTAAAGTACACATTGGAGAGGAAAGTGGAGATGCTTATACTAAGAGGAACTGTTTCACATTAATGGGAAATTTCAAATTGTTACCTTTAAATTCCATTTGTCTCTTAGGATTCTCTTTTCTTCCTTGCCCTGACCTCAGCATGAAGCAGGTTGCCTGTTAAGCATGCCTTTTAACTCTGCATAAACCACTTAGAGCTTAGTTATTGAACGCTGGTACTCTGTGAAATGTTAAAGGTGCTGTATGGTCACTGAGACAAAAGATAATATCTTTAATATTTGTTCCTGTTCCTTCTGACCAGACCAAGTATTCATGTTGATTAACAACGTAGATGCTTCTGAAATAAGCCTGAACTTCATTTTGCATAGGTGCAAGTGGCATGAAGAGAATGATATACTCTGCTGTGCTTTGGCATCCTGTAAGAAAATTGCGTGAGTATTGCTAAGGAGTTATCTCCAGTATGATGACTCTTTATTTTGTTATAGATGCATGTTTTTGGCTCTGGCTTCTCTTGACTGCCTGGAGTGCTGTAGTTCCAGATCTTGAGTTTTATTTATTCCCTCCACCCCCAAGATTTTGTTCTATTTGTAACTTCCATTGTTGTTCATATGGCTTAGCAGTATGCTGTAAGTCTTAGCACTTAGATGTAACATAATTTCTGTGATAGTGATGTCCATCACTCTATAGTCATCCTTTCACTACCTCTGCTTACTATTGGAGAGTTGAGAGAAGTGTTAATTACATTAGAATTCACTGTTTTTCCTGAGAGGTTTAGTATACCCGTATTTGGTGAGAAATTCTCGGCACGTTCTAGTATACCTCTACTTTGGAAACTTTTATACTGCCTTACATATAACGTAGATACATAAGGTTCTGTAATCTTTTTGGTGTGGAGAAAGGGAAAGTAAGTAGTTGGGAAACAAGGAAATGCCATTTAAGATATCAGTCAGTAGCACTTAGAGAGATAATGAATAGTCTTTCATTCAAAAAAACTCTTGTTGTGTACTGCTATGCCTTGCAAAAAAAATGTTGCTTTTCACACTTCTAAGTGGTTGCATTTGATAGTGTGGGGAAATAGTTGTTTTGGTTTCATGTGTAGTTGTAGAATAGGCTGGTGGTCTTGGCAGGATGCAGGGTAACTATTTAGCTGCTGCGATAATGTCTTTCTGCCCTCTGACATATGCTCCGTGCATCTCGGTCTGTGGTTGCTTTTGTTTGCCAGCTGAAGAACTACAAATGCTGTGCTTCCGTATATAAGCATTACAGCCCTTTTAGCCAAACTTTTCTTGTTTTCTTTTTTTCTCGGTCAAGTTATTGCATCAGTAAATGTTTAGCTAGTGTGTATGGAGTCTCACTGACAGCAGCTCACCTACCTCTTCAAGACTCCAATTATGGTGAAAGCACAAGTACCAAGATGGTGATACTGGATGCTGGACGTTTTCAGGTCGGATTCTTTAAACTGGTATCCTGTTTTATTGCTAGTTAACTTCAGTGTTCAAACTTGCCAATTTCAGGTTAGCTGTTTTTTCTTTGGATGATGTCTTTTGTGACATATATTAGGCAGACTGATGAAAGAGAAATAATCACTAGCTGGGTCACTTCCTGTGAGCTTTTGACCATAATTCATAGGTTTAATGGATAGTTGTGTATACTGCATTTTAGAAGACACATATGTTATTTTGAATGTTTATTTCTTCATACAGAAGATGAAGCCTGAGGGTTCTGGATGTGACAGACATTTCGCTTCTCCAAGTCAGGATCAAGAGTTAGTCCCTTCTAATTGTGAGTTTGAAACTTTCACATTTGTAAGGGGAAAAAAGTATTTAAACTTAATCCAGTTGCTGCTTCTTCAAATTTCTGGGCTTAGATGTTGCCTGTCAGTGGCATAAAGCCACTAAACAGCTCTGCATGAGCTGTGCTTATTCCTGCATGTGAATTTCACTCAATTTCTGAAGACCTAAGCATAAAGCTGCCCTTTTCTTACTGGACATAATCTTATGGTCAAAAAGGTCTATCAAAATTTAGTTTTTCTTATAAATGTTGCTCTCTGATTTATATCCCCTTATTTTTCTGCTACTTCAAGTCCATTCTCATATGCTTAGGTGCTTTGAGGCAGGGCCATCTGTAAAATACTCTCCTTGCTCTTAAGTCATTATATGTGCAGACTCAGCTGGTACTTGTTGCAAGTATTCTATTACAACTCAGTTCATAAAGACTGCTCATTTAAAGTCATCTTTTTGGAGACAAAATTTTTTTAATAGAAGGCACGTGAGCTCAGTTCATCTGGGCAGTTCATGGCTAATCTTTGGAGGAACAGAATGAAGTTTGCAAGACAAATAACTAAGAATTCTGAGTTTGCAGCTTATTTTCTTGCATATAAAATACATGCTGAATTAAACTCTGAAACTGTTCCAGTTGTAAATCATGAGATCTTACGGTCTTGGTGTTTATAGAGGACACAACCCCTGTCTCTGACTTTATATATTAGAGCTATGGAATAGGCTCAGCTCCACAGCATATGAAGAACAATTCCATTAACTTATGCAAGCTTTAAAGGCTGTTTTGATTTGCAAACTGTATTTAATTTAATAGGTGATTCTCCATGTGGCATGAAGACTTCCCTTTATGGAACAAGTACCATGCGAGGAAGAGGAATTACTCGATTGCTGAAAAGTGCATCTGATCTATCCAAGTCTTCCAGTAATTGAAAATCTTTTCTACATGCAGGACTGCTGTAAATTCTAATTTTCCTTGTTTCCCTAAGATAACCAGCAGTTTCTCCAGGCTGCAGTTTTTCATCTTACGTGCAGCCCTTGACAGTTCAAGTCCTTGTTAGAACGATAAAACTGTTGACTGGATTTAAAGATGACGAAAATCTTGCTTATTCTCTGCAGGAAGACTTATTTTGAAGGGACCTGACAGTTGCATCCTCTCTTTAAAAACACATGCCATACTAGTTCTATTTCTTAATGGATGGAGTGCAAATTCAAGAGTGATTAGTCAATATCATTGGATTAGAATAATTATTTAGTGACCAGTGTGACTTTAAACAAGTGCTTAATTTCTTCTTTAATAACTTCCTTCCTCTCTTCTGCATGTGGAAGATAGAATTTCAGTGTATAAGTCTCTCCCAAAAAATGATGCGGGGGAGCACTGAAGGTATGAAGGGCTGCACTGGGAGAATTAAAGGTATAACAGTCTCGAAGGTTTGCTATAATCTGTCAGTTCTAGCCATGAAGAATTTGAGTGGTCATTCAAGGCAAAAAAAGCAGACTTTCTATGAAATGTCTTGGAAGAAATGTGGTGGCAAATTTATCCATCTATTAATGTTCTTTTAGAGGCACAGGTTCTATACACGAGGAACAAATACAACATAGATTTTTATTTTTTTTTCCCTTGCATCAGTTTTCTGTTTAAAAAATGATGTGTCTCAAACTTAGAGATGGAGGAGGAGCTTCCGGTGTTATGGGGTTTTTTGGAAGGAATATCAAATTCAAACTGGTACTTTAATCTTCACATATAATTTCACAAGTTTAGTCAGGCTGGGTAGATACCAGTCATAGTTATTTGAGGGCACATAAAAACTGGGAGACTGTCTGATGTATCACTAGGAAGTTGGATGTTCTGTTTTATGGAGGTACAAGTCTTGGACTAGTCCCAAAAAGTTGTCTGTTGTCTGAGCCTCGTCAGTAGTCCATGTGTCTTTAAGCAACTGATTCTCAGAAATAAGAGCTTATTTTTTTAAATTGTTACTACATTTTGTTCCAACAGAGGTCCAGTTGTGAAATACTATTTCCATAGCAACTAACTGTGAGAAGATATTTATTTTGTTCCTTGTAGGAACTGAAGCTCAAAATTAGGTCGTTCATTCTTTTGGATAATAGGAAACAAAACCCCAAACCAACCAAACAAAACCCAAAACCCAACCAAAATAAGAGGTCAACACATTTATGAATAAACTTGAGCATGCTGATCAGTATGTCAAAAAAGGCCAGTCACTGGTTTAGTTGGAAGCCTATTACAGTTGTTGTAAGGCCAGTTGAAGCCCTTCATCCAGTATTGCAGGATCACTGAACCATTTTGATGCCTCTTACCTAGCAGTTTGCTTATATGACTGAATTTTCTTGAATTATTCAGTATTTATTTCCTTTGATGCTGTTGTTCAACCTGCTAAATTTCACCAGATAAGGGACAATAAACCTCTAAGACTGAGATTTATCAATGAAGCATCTGGGAATGTTGTAGCAGACTAAGAGTGTCTGTTTAGGAGTGGTAAAGGCTTCTCTGCATTGGAATAGAGTTGTTGAAGTTTTAAGTTTCGTAATTTGACAGCTATTGCTGCACTGACTTTCAAAACATACAGAACTGTAATCTTTGAATTATTTTCAGAGGTCAGTGTTGCAATAAAAGTTTCATGTTTCAGTGCTTAAGAAGAAGAGAATTCATTGTTATTAAAATATTTATTTGGTATCAGTGTAAGTACACAAACCAAAGAGCATTTGTTACTATGCTTAAGGTATTATACATCTTCAAGACTGAGATAAATAATCTGAGCAGAAATGGAGAAAATACAGAGTTAGGGTTCCATGGCATGACTATACCTTACCACCTGTAACTTAAAATGGTACATAAGCTGTATAAGACCTAGTTATATGCTGTAGGCAATGGGCTGTTAACTAGGGCAGTATCTGTCTTGCTGTAATAACAACCTGTGGCATTTTTTGTAGTGAAAATTGTAATATCTACCTAATGAGAATGAGTATACTAACTTGATGCAGCCCATTTAATACTATTATTCTTCATATATTAAGGGGGATCCCTAACAGCTGTTGGAGGAAGATAGAAAATTCTTTCATTTTTGGAGCTCTGCTTCCCTGACTGTTTTGCAACTTGAAACTCCATTTGATTTCTTGAAAAATAAATTCTGCTTAATAAGCACAATACAGTAATGCTTCTCTCCTTTAATGGAAAAGTAAAGATGAGGGAAAGGTGGTGACTTACAACCTTAGCACACTTCTTAAGTGCACAAGGAATAGTACTGGTAAGGTACAAACTGTGGGTCAAAATTGGAACACAATCCTCCCCACTTGCATGACAAAATTCTCAAGGGGAAATGAAACCAAGTAAAGGCAGAATGGCTCTTGAGCAGAGCTTGAGTGATGTAGCTTTAAACTTCAGTGGTGTAGCTTTAAACATGTGCTTTTCACATGGTAAAAAGTAACAGTATCTTAATACTTTCTGCATATGGGTGTATAGGTACCATACAAACTGAACTGTCTAAAGAGTTGTTTTTGTAAAGGAGACATTTAACAGATTCTATTAGACCTGACTTCCTGTCCTCCTGTTAGTGTAGCTTACTCAGTCCCATGACAGTAATGGGTAAAAGTCATCCTGGTTTTCCATACACGTTAGAAAGTTAATAGGTATTTTTGCTCTTGTTATATGAATAGTACATGAATTGTTGAACTGGGCGTTACTACTCTCTACTATAAAGGTTTTGGCTAGGAGAACAGTTGTCTGAGGGTCATGTCACCACAGTCCATTGTGTTTTCAACTTTGATCTAGTCTGACATCAGTATATTAACCTGTAATTACATACTCTTTTACATTCTATTCAAAGAGTAGATAACTGATATTGAAAAATAAAGCATGTTCATGTAGAGTAAGCAGCAGTTACTGCTTCCATGTAGCAGAAACTATGAATTTGACTGTTACTTGTGCATTTCTGGCTTGTGCATCTTCTTTCAATAAACTGTAGAAACCAGGTATACAGAAGAAGTTCCTGTTGACCCCTGTCTCTGCTCCAGCTAAGAATATCCTTATCAGTACCTTGTATTCTGCTTTAGCAGAAATGTTCTCTTAGATATATGCTGTAGATACAGTAATACCTGGGTTTGATGTCTAATTTAATTTGAAATTTATTTTGGAAGGCTGATCTCACTAGTAAAGATTGAGGCAAAGAAGGCATTCAGTCCCTTGACCTTCTCTTTGTCCTTCATGACCAGGTCCCCATTCCCATTCAGATGCACCCACAGAAGTCCTTCTTGTTGCCCTTCGTGTGCTTCACCTGATTTACTTCGGGTAGGCTTTGGCTTTCCTAACCCCGTACCTGCCTACTCACACAGCATCTGTGTTTGTCCCAGATCACTTGTCCCTGCTGCTACCTCCTGTATGTTTCCTCTTTATGTCTGAGTTTTGTCAGGAGCTCTTTGGTCAACATCTGCTTGTTTTCCTGTTTATCTTGGAGGAGGTGATACTTGAAAAATCAACAAGCTCGCCTGGACCTCTCTTCAGGACCATGTGCCACAGGAGTCTTCCAAGCAGATCTCCAAACAAGGCCAAAGACTGCTTTCCTGAGGTCCAGGGTTGTGATCCTGCTGTTTGCTTTTTTCCTTCCTCTTAGGATCCCAAACTCCGCTATCTCATGGTTAGTGAAGTTAAGTTTGTCCTCCAGCCTTTGCATCCCTGACCAGTTTCTTGTTTTATAAGTATGAGGTCCAGCAGAGAGCGCCTCCCCTCCTTGGCTCCTCAATCACTTGTATCAGGAGTGTTGGGCTTCTTCCAGTTGTCTGAAGAAGGCCTTGTGTACTGCCTCCTGATAAGGCTGTCTACAGCAGACATCCCCTAGAATGTCACCCATGTTGGTCTGCCCTCTATGTCTAACCTGAGAGCTCCTGACTGGCTCATTGTCCATCCCCAGGTGGAGCTCTGTGCATTCCAGCTGCTCTCTCCAGTAAAGAGCAACTCTCCCTTCTCACCTCCCAAGTGTGAGAAAACAAGCTGGCCAGTGAGTAATGTGTGGGAAGGGAAGCCTAGTAATCTCTTTATGCCTGAGGCTTGTAGGCTCAACACTTGTGCCAGTTGCAGGATCTGCATTACAACTAGTTATCAGAGAGAGAGTGTTTGCTGTGTCTGAAGTAAGATTAATCTTTATTACATCTTTAGCCATATGTCAGTCATCAAATTCTTAAAAGATAGAAGGAAGGCAGTAATTTGGTGGGGATTTTCTGGGTGAAGGGTCTGTCCCTCCTGTCAAGGCAGTTCATCATGAACATGCTGTTCAAGTGCATGTCAAATTGGAGAAAGCAGTGCTGTGATCCTTGATCAAATGGCACAGTTGATATTTGTTCCACTGGGTTTGTTCTTTGCCAGCTACATAGAGTGAGGTCCATGCTGAGTCGTAGCCAAATAGAAAACTTGCTTCCATTTCAGGGACTCTGGGTCTTCAGCCATCGCAGTCAGATGGCGTTGTGCTGAAGGTCAGATTCTTCCAAATAAAAATTTGTGTTGGGTGAATGAAAACCTGTATTCAAGGAAGCCCTGTCTGGATTTCCTTGCAAAATAGCTGTAGTTTTCTGTTACTGATATCTTTTAAAAAAACCTGCATAATTAACACAGAGGGACTGTGCTTTTTGACCTGTTAATTGAATTTAAAAGTGCTAATCCTTTCTCCTAGCAAAAGAATTTCAAACTTCCCCCAAAAGTTAAGTGACTGAAGTATGTGTTTGAAACCAATTTTTTAAATTTCTGGCTGATAGAGGTATATGCAGCTGACTGCAAAGGCTTTAACAATATCTTTCCATTTGGCAGAGTAAATGTACTGTAGTGGGGTAGGGGAATAACAAATTTGTTATCTAGTTTCTGCTCCCTTGATGTCTTCTGCAGGATTATCATCCCTCGCTTTCACCATAGAATGAGCTGCCAATTAATTTTTATTGCAATGATTCAGTAAAATGAAGAAATGGGCAAACACTTTTATTACTCTAACCCTGCATTATCTCTTTTCCCTCACTTTTCCTTGGTTCTGTCTTAGAAGCTCCCACAAGCTTCTCTAATTACCACTTTCAAATAATTCCCCTCCCTCCCTAGTGAACAGGTGAAATGCAGGAGAGAGAAGTTCCAAATTCCCTTATGTTGGGCTATAATAAATTTAGTACTAGTTCTAACACATCCAGAATTAATCTTGACGGTTTGCTCATCGTACTGTGAACTTCTTCAGATAGAAGACTGCCTTGGTGTCTTTCCTGGAACAGATGATACAAATAAATAGAAAAGTAGTGCTGTTACTCTAGCAACAAGAATTGTGAGATAATTAACTCTTGTCTGCCTGATCAGTTCTGAATTGTGTACTATACCAAATCTTGAAATAAGCACTGGCAGCGCCAGTTTTTGTGTCTGTGTAATACTGGAAATATGTCTCAAAATCCTGAGAAGAGTAAGGACAGCAGTGAGAGCAGACGTTGGGGGTTATGCGGGAAATGGGTAGGGGTGGTATCCCTGGGGGGGCAGCTCTGAAGAATAAAGGAGTTCATTTAGGTTGGCAGTTCATCATGAACAGTGTCTTCCAAATGCAAGAACAGACCAGGAATGCAGGTAGATTGATTAGGAGACTGTGTTGTCTTTACAGGGAACTCATGGCTGCACCCTAGTCCTAGTGCAGTATAAGGGAGGTAGAAACAGGTATGGGCTACAAAGGAAGAATTCACAAACACTGGCCAGGCTTGTAGGGACGGTGTTTGGAAAGCCAAAGCTCACCTGGAGTTGATGCTTGCAAGGGATCAAGGTCAACAAGAAGAGCTTTTATGACTTTGTTAGCAGTAAAAGACCGAACAAGGAAAAAGTCCTGTTGCTGAATGGTGTGAGTGATTTAGTAATGTGGCTGGAGTAACACAGGTAAGACTGAGTTGCTCTGTAGCTTCTTTGTATCAGTCTTTTCTAATAAGGTCTCTCAGAGCTCTATGCTCAGGGAGGAGAACACCAGCAGTGGATGAAGAGTGAGTCAGGGATCGGTTGGGAGTTCTAGACCCATACAAGTCCATAGAGCCAGATGGGCTGCATCTGAGGATGCTGAGGAAAGTACCTTTGCAAGGTCACAGAGAGCACAGGAAATCCACAGCAATGGAAGGCAAATACTCATTCTTTTGACAGATGGATGCATCTATGAAATCATAGGCTGCTCAGCTCCACTGGGCTCTTGGAAAAAATCATGGAGGGAGTCTTCTTGGAACATGTTTTTGGGTACGTGAAGGAGAAGACGGGGTCTGGAAGCAGTCAGCATGGATTTGCCAAGGCTAGATCATGCCTGACCAGCCTGGTTGCTTTCCATGATAGGTTTGTGAATAAAGGAAGGACAGTAGTGGTCAGTAGTGACTTTAGCAAGGCTTTCAGTACAGTTTCTCACAGTACGCTTGTATCCGAGTTGGGATGTTACAGTGTGGATGGGTGGACAACCAGATGGGTAAAAATCTGTTCATACTCTACGTGGAGGCCAGTAACAAGTGGGGTACTGAAGAATTCTATAGTATGGCCTGTTTAGTGTCTTTGGCAGTGATCTGGAGGTAGAGTGCACTCTTGCCTCCAGAAAATACCAAGCTGGGGAGACTGGCTGATACGCTTGGGGGCTGGACTGTTATACAGAAGGACCTAAACAGGCTGGAGGAGTGGGCCAATAGGAACCTTATGAAATGCAGCAAAGTCCTGCACCTAGGAAGGAAGAACCCTTTGCAACAGTACCATCAGGTCTGGCAGGAGAGCAACTTTGACAAGAAGAAGGCCCAAAACTAAGAAGGGAACAAAAAAAAAGGGGGAATCTGGAAGGTGAAACAGGAACAAGGGTGTTGATGAGAATACTTGCTCTGAAGGGTGTATCAGACAACTGGGAATCCTGGCTCCTCCTTACCTCCATGCTTCTCCTGCATTGTGGTGATCTGTGTCTCCAATCAGGTCATTTAACTTTTGCCCCATCACTCTGTCACTCATAAATGATAGTGATTTGCTTGCAACATTCAGTAGACCTTTGAGCTCCTTGGATGAAAAGTGCCTAGATAAGAATAAATCTTAAAAGGTGACTGATACTATGTACAAATAACGAATGTTTTTTTTCCCTAGTAAGCCATATAGTATATTGCCTTCAGAATGTTATGAGCAAGTAAAAATGTTAATGTGAATGGAAACAATTAAAGCTGGGAAGTGAAGGGGCAGTGTACTGTGGAGATGTTCTTCCCCTTTAAACACAAGCGGGAAATGTGGTGTAGTCCTGGTTAATGTAATTGCTTTGAGCAGTGCAGGGTGAGCCAGTTTTTCAAATTGCATGCAAGATTTTTGTCTTGCCTACTTTTGATTGGGTTGCTAGACTGATGGACTTCTTTGCTTCCTTCATATGCTTCGTTATAGAGTAAATGGCCTGCTGCAGGCTGCCGAGGTAGGGTCAGACAGAAAAACAGGTAATTTTTTAATATCCTATTGGTATTCTTGCCAAAACAAATCTTGCTAAGTAATGATGTATCAAAATCTTCCTATGGTGGTTGTTCCACTTGGGGTAACAGATCTCAGCAGTCCTGCAGATGGGAAAGAGTTTGGTGAGGGCTCAAATCCTTGTGTTCTGGTTCTTCCTGTTTGTGCACAGATAAAGCTTTTATGTGCATAATCTTCCAAATGGAAGTTGAGCATAACTAAACAGTAATTTACAAGGCTGTTGAAAGGGTAAAGTAGGAATTTACTTTTCTGCCTGGTTGTTCATTTTCTGCCTACTTCCCACCTTTTGAGGGACATGAGTATTGAAATTGGGTATACATACATTAATTCTTTGGAATTAAGCAAGTATTGCTAGCTTTACCCATCTTTCCCCAAAATATGTTAGTGCTTCTTCAATTTTGTTTAAAGTTGTGGATATACTACAGGCTCTTGGAGTTATTCCTGCTTCAAAAGACATACAAGACACACAAGTAATTAATTCAGTCACAGGAAAGTCACTTAGAGTAAGATAGGAATTTGAATGTGTGTATTTCTGGCTGACTGAGTTTAACAAATTGGTTGAGGAAAAACACATGTAGCATTCTGATAAATACATGTCTTCCAAAATGTTAGTCTTAAAAAAAAAAAAGAAAAGGGGGTGTGTTTAAGCAGCAGTGAAATATCTCAGCCATCTCTCTATGTGCTATCACTTAGTTTATTTCCCAGTGTAGAACTGAGCTTAGTGTTGCAGAACGTAAGTAGTTCTTCTTTAATCGTTGTCAAGTTTGACACTCTTGCTTTTTCCCTGCTAGTTCTTATGGAACCTGCTTACAGAGAATTGAATTCATGGTTTTGGGGGTCATTGTGTAATCTGTTCTATATTTTGTGTCTGGTTTCTTCAGATAACTTAATGCAGATTTGTGAATCTGCATTTTTCTTTATGCTCAAAATGACCAATGTATAAATATTACTTCAAGACTTCAGCTAACAAGCAGCAATTAAGCTTCACATATCCAAAAAGTGAAGAGTATGGGACAGGTAACACAGGGTTAAAATGATTTAGAGGCCAGAGCCAGTGTCTGGCCCTAAATACTTCTGATAATTGTCAAGTCCTTTTGCTGGTCTTTCCAGTTAAGATCTTTGAGAATCCACATTACTATCCCTCAGCAGAAGCCCTCTTCAGCCCCAGGGTATAGGTGTTTGTGAGGGAACGGGGAGTGCTGACTAATGTCTGTAACATTTATAAAAGAAACAGCTTTTGTTTCACAGTAGAAACTTGTTATAATGCTAATTAGATAATTCATGCTATAATTGCTTGTTACAAAAGAGAATAAAATACATATCAGCTCTGTTTCTGAGCTATGCACCTCGGTTTTTATCTGCCTTCAGCTTCTGTGTGCAAAGTTCTTTTTTAGTCATCCATTTTTGCAATGTTTTGTCATGCATCTAAACTAAGCACAGGAATAGGTCCTCAGAATGTCTTGCTGAGTTGCATTTCAGGTTGTTCATTGCCAGAGAGATTTGGGTTTGTATGTACTTTGTAAAGAACTCTGGTTGTTGGTCTTTGTAGTTGTTGTTAGTACAAATGAATAATTACGTTTTAAGTACCCTGTAAAACAAAGGCAGCCAGGAAGCAAGCTAGAATAACAATTCTGGTAGTCTGATTTGCATAGTTCAAAATCTAGAAAATGCTGCCCATGTGTAGGAGGATTGCTGGTTCTTCTTTAAGGTTGTATTTTAGATTTTTGTTACAGATTGAAAAGTAACTGCTTGGGGGTAAAGGGTATGTGGGAGGCATTGCAGTAAGTTTCTGAAACTCCTGCAGTTGAAGATGCAATAGAGAGCTTTGAAAGGATAAATATTGTAGAATAGGTCATTTATTGAACATGTCTTTAAAAAACCCCAAACAGCTCTTAATTAGCTTTAATACCATATTGGCAGTCTTTTGGACAGACAGTCTATTCTCTTCCAAAGATAAGACACTAGCGATGGGAGTTCTCTCCACATTTTGCACATGCAGTGCTTCTGACTAAATGGTTACAATTTTGAATAAAAAGGTACTTTTCCTCCTTTCCCCCCTTTTTTCTTTTCTTTTTAATAAAGAGGTACTTGCCATATACATGCTCTCACACTGTCACTTTTTCAGAAGCAGGAGCAATGGACTATTTCTGACTTGCCCACGCAACAGTCAGGAGGAAAGAATAATGTAATGAGAGTTAGTATTTAGGAACTCTGTGAGCTGGAACTCGTAAGTTCAGGAATCTGACAGTATATAGGCTACTAGACTGTTTCTAGATCTTATCAGCTGCCAGTTACAAATCCATCTAACTTCTTACCTTATCCATTCCATTAGTATGTATTGTTCCAAACAGGAGACTTTCATTGGTCATCTGTTAATTTTTTCCATACTTTTATTTATATGCGCATGTATAATACATACAAAGAACACGTTTAATAAAATGTCCTTAAAAATCAGCTTGCTTCAGTCTGCATAAAATCATTTCTATACCAGGCAGTGCTGTAAGCTGATATTTGCATAACACTGTAGACAAGACCACCCTTCCTTGATGACTTGCATTTGGTGACCTTGAAACCTTCTGTAGATCTGGGGATACAGTGGCAACTCTGTTCTCCAAATAGACCTGACTGGCTGCTTTTTCAGAAAGTGGGAAGTCTAGAAAACGGCTTATTTTTGGATGACTGGGTGAAACAGTGCTTTGCATGCGTTTTTCTGCTGTGAGGTTATATATTAGTACTTATTGTATGTGTGGCACTTCTTTCCAGGGAGAGAAGGATATTCTCTCCCAGAACTTGAAGGCAGAGCCATTATCTTTCATTTTATTATTCAAAAAAACCTTCTTGCTGTAAGAAAGAGGGATTGATTTCTTTTCTACACTGGTGTCTGTGCCTCAGCAAATCCTGAAGATGGCATTGCCTCCTGCTGCTTCATTCATCTTCAACATCATCCTCTGCTCTCTGATGCCCTGTAGGCGTCTCCTTGGAGGGTTCATTTCTATCTTCTCTCTCCCTAAAACATTGTTAAGGAGTAGAGATGTTTATGAAAAGCAGCTAGAAATTTTACTGAAGAGATTTTGTGTTAAAATGGTTTTAGACTGCTCTAAGCTGACCTGGAAGTGTACCAAACTGAAATCCATAAGTCTTACTGATGATGCAAGAGGTGCATGAGCTACTTTTTTTTCCATAGCATGTATATAGACAAACTGTGACTGGTATATCTTTTCTCATCCCACTTTTCTTCCAATGGTCTGTTTCCATCATGAGAATAAATAAAAGGTTTCTATCTTCAAGTGATAATTCTGAATGCAGAGCGTCAGAGTGATTCAGGCTAGCAAGGACAGTAACAGCTATAGGGACTGAGAGAAATGAGAAACAGTCTGGACTTTGCTTCTCAGGTAGCTGTGGGTGCTTGACTGACTTGGGCTTGGTAATTCAGTTCCAAGGTTTGAATGTTTGGGTTCTACCCCAGAGATCACAAAGGTGTCTGGTAATACTGGGCATATTCTGTGAGAAGAGATAGGAGCCACTAGGGTAGAAACTGAAAGGAGAAAGCAGTGCACACTTTCCTTGATTTCTTTTTTCTCCCATGCTTTCCACTCCATATGTTGATGCCAGAGGGAGAACGTGAACCCTTCATATGTTCCATTTGGTTTTCTAGAGAAAGGTACTTACGTCATCTCATAGTCCTTGTCCTTGTCTGCCCGACAGCAGCAGCAATAGGCTAAAATACCAATAACTATAATTGCAGCAACAGCTCCACCAATGATGCCAGCATAAAGAGCTATGTTCATGGATGCTATATAGGAAGAAAAGAATTAGTCCTTTGCAGTGAGAATGGTATCAAATGCAATTAGCACCATCACTGGACTTCAAATCCCACCACCAGATGTCAGATCTCGCTACCAGATCCAGACTGAGTGGAAGCCACATTTATTTGACTACGGCAACTGGAATTAACTCTGTACTGGGTAGCTGATAAATCTGCAGGAGCAATCAGTTAGACAGTGGGAGGGAGGAGTGTCGTGGTTTAACCCCAGCCAGCAACTAAGCACCACGCAGCCGCTCACTCACTCCCCCCCCCATCCAGTGGGATGGGGGAGAAAATCAGGAAAAGAAGTAAAACTCCTGGGTTGAGATAAGAACGATTTAATAGAACAGAAAAGAAGAGACTAATAATGATAATGATAACACTAATAAAATGACAACAGTAGTAATAAAAGGATTGAAATGTACAAATGATGCACAGGGCAATCGCTCACCCCCCGCCGACCGACACCCAGCCAGTCCCCCAAGCGGCGAAAAACCCTGCCCCCCCCCCCCTTCCCAGTTCCTAAACTAGATGGGACGTCACATGGTATGGAATACACTGTTGGCCAGTTTGGGTCAGGTGCCCTGGCTGGGCATGAGAAGCTGAAAAATCCTTGACTGTAGTCTAAACACTACTGAGCAACAACTGAAAACATCAGTGTTATCAACATTCTTCACATACTGAACTCAAAACATAGCACTGTACCAGCTACTAGGAAGACAGCTAACTACATCCCAGCTGAAACCAGGACAAGGAGGCACTGGATCTGTACAACTGATGCACTTTCTTGATAAAGTTTAGAATCAGACTTTGGGGGCTCAGGTCCATCTTACTCTACACTTATTTTTTTGTCATCTGTGAACTAACCCTATGAGTTAGTGAGTGCTCTATGAGCATGTAAACTAATGCAGAGAATCTGTCTTAAAGGTAAAAAAAAAAAAGTGCTATTTTTTTTGAGAGAAAGGAGAATTTTATAATTCTGACCACATTGTCTCCATTAATCCTTTGCCATTTAGCTAGGGTACTTTCTCTGGTACTACTCTTCTAGTAAGCAGCCCCATCTCTTACGTGGCACAACGCTGACTGTCATGTTGCAAAATTCCTTTCCTACAATGTTTGTTGAAGTGCAGATGTAAAAGCCAGAGGTATCCGCAGAGATGTTCTTCAGAGTTATTTGTTCCCCTGTTACAAAACACAAACCCAGTCCAAAAAAGAAAAGAATTAAAGCAGGGAAGGAAGCAAGGACAGCAGCCCTTCAATTCCAGCCCCAGGTAGTGGGAGTGATGAGAGGTTATTAAAGCTGATGGATTGCTCCGTCTTGCTCGGGAGCTGCCATGCTTGTCCCTAGATTTTAGTGTGATTTGTGGGAGGACAAACGGAAGTGTGCTAGTTTGATTACAGGGAACATGTGGCATTAGAACATTGCTTTTAGAAAGAAAATTGTAGGTGCAGGGTAAAGATGTGTGTTTAGTGAAAGCTCTTTTGCAGTGGATTTTGCTGAGAAACGTAAGATGGCCCAAACCAGCATCTGGCTTTGAGAACTGGCCATCTGATGAATTAACTTGTAAAACAACAAAAAGCTCTGAAATTCTCCAGCTCTTAGGAATTCAGATCCAAATTGTTTAGCAGTGGGGGAAATAGTTTTCTAGTCTTGAGAGGTGGTAAAGCCTGTGAAGATAAATGAAGGAAAAGAAATGCAGTGACATGGGATTGCTACGATACTGATGTTTTCTGTCCACCTAACAGAGCTTAGAACCATACACTAAAGCTTAGCTCTGTCTGCTCAAGCAGTCAGTTTTTGTTTGTTGTATCTCTACCTAACATTTGTACGTGTAGTCCATGCTTTTTGCTTGTGACCTGCCGATAAAGGTCCAGATTCCTGCTTTAAAAGGAAAAGGCTCTGAATACTTTTCAGTGACATTCCTGGTTTATTTTCCCTGTCATCTCACTTCTTTCCAGCCCACTTGTGGGACTGGGATTCTGTTTAGTCTCTGCTGGCGCCTAGCGCCAGATAGTAAAAGAGCATGCAAACCAAGAAATAACAAACTGCATGCTTGGTCTTGTTTTGTTTGTTAGTTTTTTAAATCTCTACATACTGTCTGTGCTTACTTCCTGTTTTGTTTTTTTTTTTTTTCTTTTGCAATGTGATGTTCATAGCTCTCGAGAGTTCCAGTCTATAACCGGACTGTAAATCCTCCTATATTAAATCAAAAGTAATTGACTGGTGTGTCAAATTGGGAAAAATGCAGGTCAGATACTATCAGTTTTGGAGTGGCTCCTAAGGGGATTCTGCACACACTGCAGCACTGGGACTTGCTTAGCACAAGTACTTAGCACAGAAAGAAATTGCTTGTAGCGACAGTAGGGCATCCAGCCAGCTTGGGACAGAAGGGGACAGCTGGCACACTACTTGGACATTGGTGCTCTGATGAAAACAGAAATGAGGTGGAAATGGATCAGAAGAGACGCCTGTCCCGGAGAAGAGCAGGATGATGGCAGAAGCAGGCAGGCAGCTGCTGCTGTATGATGACAACTCCCAGTACATTCAGGACTGTGCGTGATCCATTGGCACCACTTAGTGGCCAGTTAAATGAATAAGGTTTGTGTCCCTGGTGATATTTCGTCTTTTGCATATTTTATGCAAGAATCAGCTAGTGAGTGTTGAATATCCTGTTGAGTCTGATCAAATTTAGTTTACCTCCATAGCAATGTTACAGTAAGTTAAACCAGGAGGGGTAGGTTCAGATACCAGTCTTTCGGGAGCTGAACATACCAGGAAGAAACAAAGTTGTTTAAAGGAGTAAATCTGAGTCCTCTGTCACTACTACACTTCAAAGAGTATTAAACCCTCAATTCTGTGTGAATAGTTCTACTAAAGGTCCTGTCATGGAAATACAGTTCCTTTTTTTTTTTTTTTTTCCTCCAGATTCTGACTTAAAATGAAAGCAGATAAAATTTTGGGGCCTGTGTGACAGTCCTAAAGAACCAGAAGACTCTTTTGTGCTCAAAGCAGGAATAGTGTAACTGTTTCTTGTACTACCCTCCTCTAGGTGAGGAGTCACCTCTGGAAGGAAGGTAGCTTCCAGAATCAACTTTTGTTTGCCTTCACTCCAGAAAGTGACCTGGTCATTGTTGAGCAAGCTGGGATATAAAGACACACCAGTTAGAAAACTCAGTGTTATTCCTCATGTTCTGCCCCCCCTATGTCCAGCAATTGAGAAGTAATTACTTCTAGTTGCTTCCAGAGTGAGCCAGCTTTCTTGCCAGGTGAGAGCTGAAGTGAAAAAGTTACTGACCATTGTGACTTCCAGTAACAGTCCTTTTACCCCTGCTAAGTTACTCGTGAGTGTGTCTTGTATCAAAAGGACAAATTTTCAAAATCCTGGTCAGAGAACTTCCTAGAAAAAGCCTTAAATGTGTTTTTATATTTGCATTTCAAAATCTTTCCAGCCCTGATCTACAGAGAGCTCAGAAACTTGATGTCTTTGAATTTCCCATACCTTCTGTTGTCTGTAGTATACGGGGCTCATTTTGTACATTGAAGCTTTGCCAGGTATATCTGGGCTTTGGGGAGCCCTCATGAGAAATGCAGGTCAGATTGATTGTCTGTCCATATTCTGCTGTCCCCAAAATCCTGCATTCTGGCTTAGATGGTGCAACTGAAGGAATTAAAAATGAAGGAATTTTATTAATCAGAAGTATTTTTTTGTTTCAACCCATCTCCTGCACCTGTGGGTTTTATTCTTGCTAAACAGAGGCTGGTCTTGCACCTACCACCTTCTTCTCAAAGGAACTGGAGTGAACTTGTCTCTAATTTGTTTCTCTCTTCTTGGCACTGGTCAGCCAAGAAGGACTTGTAAGATGCTTTTTGGGATATGTCTAACAGAGTTGGGTAACTCATCCTTTGATAACTGGAGTATGACAAGCCATAGGGGGGATGAGGAATGCCCTGTAATAAGGCAAGGGTTATTAGGAAAGCAAACTATACAACTCTAAAGACTATTTTCTACAGTCAGGTATCTAAAGGAGTTGGGTGCTCTAAGCCTTCAAACTTACTTCCATAGTAGCAGGAAGAGACCAAACATGGAATTGTGGAGGGTGACTTCCTAGGAAATTTTTTTTCTGTTAGAAAATCTATTGTCTAAAACAATGTAGATATTAGAGGGAGGACAGCTTTTTAGCTAATGGATCTGGTTTTGCCTTCATCATGCTTACCAAGGACGAAAAGAGCCAAGGTTGCAGTCTGCCGGGGGGGGTCATTCCTTAGACGAACGTTGCATACGTATGTCCCATTGTCTTCCATAGTCACTGCATTGATGATGATACTGATGTCCCCTTTGTCTACATCACCACTAAACTGTATACGGTTTTCATAGCCCTTGCCATACTGTACAAGTCCATCAAAATACCTAGTGACAGCATCATCCTGATAGAGAGGGAGGGAAAATGATCAATCTTAGTTTCTTTGGTGTGAGTCCACAACCTAACTCAATGGATTAGCCTACTCTTAAGAGCAGAGCAGCTTGGAAAGGAGAGCCTTAAACTGCCCCAGGTTGTCAAAAAGCCAAGAAAAACATAGAAATTCAAAAGGTTCTGGGTTTGTCTGGAATCCCCTTCTCCCACCTTATCTGAAGTTAGAGACTATGATTACACAAATTCCCTTGCCTTCTTCCAGCAAGGATCTTCAGAGAAGAAACCCTTGGCAGTTACTGCAAGGAGATCTTCAAAGGCTGCTTCCCTCTCACTAATTCCCAAGAAGTCAAGGAGAACTTTAGAGGTCTCTTTACCTTCAAATACTCCACATGAATGTAGGAGATGTCAAGAATCTCTCCATGTACTATTATCATCAACTTAAAACTTTATATATAGTATCAAAGATATGTGTATATATATATAAATATCTATATAAAATACATCCACTAAATAATATACATATCTTTTTATAAGGTATCTATTTCACATATTTTAATAGATGTAAACCCACAGTACATAGTGATGTATCTTCAATACGCAGTTGCAAGACCAAGAGAGGGAAGAGAAGGGTGGGGGCTTGCCTAATATCATGCAATAGATTTGGAGTAAATTGCATCTAGCACCAGAGTTTCTGTCTGCGTAGTTCTGAGATTAAAGAAAGTCTTGAAGGAATCTTTTTCTTCCAGCACACATTCCTGCCCACAGTCCTGCTTCCATCTCTCCTCCCACCCCTCTCTTGGATGCCTTATCATATGTTTCTTTATGCAACTTGATTTACCGCACTATTGATTTTCTTCCAGACAACAAAATCTCCTGAGGTAATGGAAGCCTTAGTTTTAAAATGACAGCGGAGAGTAACGTTGTTCCCTCGTGCCACCTGTATTTCCTTGGCAGGTGCTTCCACAGTGAGGCCATGAGCAGTCACCAGAACTAGGAAGAGAATAAATTCTGCACTCAGCAAAATTAATGACATCTGGATTCCACATTTTGTCTCTTTGGCTTTCTTACGTGCCACAATAACCCCACATCCCCTCTGTCATCCATGACATTCCCCACTGAGCAAGAAGTGATGTATGCTGTGGCTGGTTGACTACAGGAAGCTGCTGAACAGAATGGCTAAGAGCTAAACTCTGCTTTCTGTTCTTCGTTTCCCTCTTCTTTACCCTGACATACATTGCCATGGAGTTTATAAAGATGTTGGGGTTTTTTTTCTGAGCCCTCTTTCAGTGTGATTGACATCCATTGACAGTTCTAAATATACAAAGGGAGACAGATAAACAGATGATACAAGTGCATCAGCAGTCTTGAGGATTCAGGCTAAACTAACAAATTGATATTGTCAAATTTCAGGGATCAGGAAAACCGTCAAATAACTTGCCTCAATCCAAGTCCATAGAGAAGTGACATTTTGTGCTAGGGAATCAAAACCTGTTCATGTAATGCCCTGAAAAGAGAAAAACTTAGAAAAGCAAAGAGATCTTGAAAGAAACAAGAATTCTTTTTTAAAAATGAGTAGTGTAGTAGTCAGCTTTCTCCAAGAACTGTAGCTCCTGCCTGTGGAGCACAGGAATAGTTGAATAAAACAGAAATCCCTCTGTGCCCTGGCGAAGCATGCAGGACACAGGGTAGGTGTTTCTTGTGTGCTGTATTCCATTTGACTTGATGCTTAATTCATGATACCTGAGCATTAACTAGTGGCAGGTCTTAGTTATTCTCAAAATTGAGCTGGAGGTTTACCTCTGCCCTGCCATAGATGACCTTCATGCCTGTGGAAACCTGTGTTTAAAAACGCCTGCTTTTTCCTTACAGCTTGTGTGGAGTTTTGGAATTTTTTTATGGCATCAAACTGAATCGTTTGAAAAAAATCTAAGTCTGAAACCAGTTAAAGAGAGTGCAGGGAGGCAAGAAAGGGAGTGCTGCTCAGAGGCATTCCCATGGCAAAGAGGAAGATGGTCCAGTAAGGAGGAAAGTGGAGGGCAGACATGTTTGCTCTCCCTGAGAGGGGCATGCTGTGTATGGTGGTGAAGGTTTGCTTCTGAAAGAGCCAGGCTGAGTCAGCGTTCCCTGGAGACGATTTACCTGGAAAGTTGCCATCTAACAAGCTTTGGGTCCTCATTCTGCCATATCTCTGTCCAAATTAGATCCATAAGGAAGCATAAAGTGTAAGGGAAAGAGCAAAAGACGTCTAGATTCCACCTTGAGTTGCAGACATGATTGTGAATACATACTTTTTTAGACAGGAAAAAACCACAGCCACGTGCATTAAGTCAGTAAGAGTAAGCCATTGGCAAGTTGAGCACTACCAGATCCTTGACTATAACAGCAGTGAATGATAGAAAGATAGGCCTTAGAAAATAACAGCGTAGGGACCCAAAAGGTTTTGTTGTCACTGCACTAGGAACCTGCTGGTACCAATTCAGGTAATTGCACAGGGTAACACGGGACAGTTGGCACAGGGATCTAGCTGAAGTTCTCATCTTTTTGCATTCCCTGTCCCATAACTGAGTTGTTCTGTGGTCTTGCACAGTTAATTAGTTAAGTGTGTGTTTTAGTCTCTTCCTCTGTGACATGGCTTGTGGTTTTTCTCTCAGGGATTAATTCATCTACATCTGCTGACAGCTATGAGAAGGAAACCAGCAGGGCAAAGTATTTCTAACATGGTTTTATTGCGGCCACTCCCAGGTCTTTCCCTGCTCTGGAGCACCCAGTGCAAGGGCCATGTTTGCATAGCCCCAGAGCTCTCTGACTGTTGTTTTCATACAGCCCTCTGTATGAGAGACACCTATGAAAGCTTTCTTGTTGCCTGTCGCAACTGGATAGAGATGCCTTCCCGCATTCAGGTGAAAAGCACCACTGTCTGTACTAGGACATGGAGCAAACCCCATTTCTTGATCCTTTTGTCACTCAGAAACTGGTTCCACCAGGTGGGCTTCACTAACAGGTCATTAACTCAGCCCTGAGGCAGAGAAGAGACTGCCCAACCCTAAGGCTTCCCCTCACAAGTGCTTTTCCTTCTTCCAATTGGATGACTCAAATTCTACAATAAATGATATCTTTGTTTTTTTCCAAACATGTCTTCAGTGCAGAGTTGGGGAACAACTGAACCAAACACTGCGTACAAGAGACACAGCCCATAACAAACAAGACTGCTTATTCATTTGTTGCTGTCACCCTAATGCCCGATTTCTTCTGATGCTCTCCCATTTTTCATCCAAAATATCTCTTTCTGGCTCCCACTCCTCCCTTGTTAGGGCTCCTTCTGGCTCTCAGGGAAGCTGCATGGTTTCATTCTGGGACGCCATTTAATCACGATGATTTCCTCCTTCCCCCTTCTTACCACATTTCACTTCTTCACAAAGTCACCAACAGGCAGCTGGTCATAGTCAGCATGTCTAAAAATTTGGGTTTATTCTTCAGGGGTTGTTTTTTTTTTTCTGAGGAAAAACAATCTATTTGAAGTATGGCTGAAGGGAGGGGAGGGCCAATTCTAAAAGAAATTTAGAAAAGGAGAGAGGACAAATAGCCTATATAGTACTAGAGGGCTGACGTCACCAAGATTTAAGCCTTAGAATTACTTTTTTGTGTGTTATCAATTAGATTGTTTATAACATTTTAAGAAATTGAGAAAGCTTTTATCTTCCTCTGCTCAACTTAAACATTTGTACAGAGGAAGAAGAAAATCAAAGTGAAGTGTCTATTTTCACATTCCTTAGTAAGTGTTAATCAAAACAGACTGAAAGGCAATTAGTAAAACTGGAAACAATTAGAGGAGTATTCTGCTTGCTGAAAAAATTGAGATTCTGATCAAACAAAATTATTATTGCTGATTTATCTTGGTAGATTTGGCTAGCGAGAAAAGTAGGAAAAGTGGAAATGTTTTACTTCACTTCTATGAGGAAATGCTCTGACTTATAATTCCTCCATCCTTTACCTCAGAATTTAGCTGAAATTTAATTCCAAAGTGGGAGAGGGGAAACCTTTTAAATGTGAAATTTGCAGTAAAAGTGAATATTTTGTTTGATTCAGAATGACCATTTGGGGCTTTTCCTTCAGCAAGAAGTTCACAGTACCCCTTATTCACACAACTGCAGTGAAAAGCTGTACAGCAGGAGAAATCAGCCTGTGCTGAGATCCTGATGGAGCTCATTCAGGGCAGCTCTGGCATCCCAACACTGCACTGCCATGCACTGTGCAGTTTCTCCACTCCGCTGCAGTGGAGGAATCTGCTATATCTTCTCCAAAAATTTTTCACAGGCCAGTAATTTAACACAAATTATTACTATTTGAGTCCTGCCCAAACAGGCAAGAAAAGCTTCACCCAACATACTTATTTCTGCTCTGAAAAGTTTGCCATTTGTAATTTGGATAGCATGAAAGATGAGAATAATGAAAAAGAAGAATTAATACCAATAGTGTTACACAATTTATATAATGATCATCAAATCATGACCCAAGTCACATTTGTTGCATATGGAGCACATCCACTTTTTCTAATTATGTTAAACTGTGAATTTCCTTCTTGTGGGTCTTATTGTTGAAGTGAGGTTTTCAGGATTTTTGGTAAAATACAAAGCAATTTCCATGTTTGAAGCCTGGAAGAAAGCGTAGGAGCATTGGTATGAGAAGATGAGAGAGGTTAAAAAGCAGTGGAACTGAGACTGCAGGCTCCACAAGGCAGGATGAGAAAGGGCGTCTGTGATGAAGGCCAAGGGTGAGCTGGCTGATTTATACACATTAGTAGGGATCGTTGTGCATCCCCTTAACGTGAATAATATAGAGAGATCACAAGTTGTATTTGACTACATATAAACAGTAGGATTTAGACTACAGAGACATACAGTACATGCAGATTTATGTATAAAAGAATAAAACCCAAGGACTTTTCCACATCCAGCTGAGGAAGTTCCTTCTTCAGAGATAAACATTGTATTTAACAGAAGTCATTAAAACTGTTTTAAAAAATATTTTCCAGCCTCATGAAGAACAGCATTCTTTTCCTTTTCCTAACACTGTCTTGCGGCTTTGGAAGATGCCTGTGAGTCTAGGCATTCAGCACAGAGATGGTAAACATACCTGCCCAATCATAAACATGAAGGAACTTTTACTAAACAAAAAAAGAAACACACAAAGTCCATTGAAGTACTCAGACTTTGTAGTGCTGTTTCCTTCTACCCAACCCTTGAGGACATAACCAAATTAGTACTCACTTGCACTGAAAATGAACAGCCAAAGTCTTTTCATTGCCGTCCTCCTCATCTCCCTTGTCTTACCTCAAGGTGCTCTTGTAATCTTTAGGTGGCGGGGTAAGTAATTGGCTTTAGCTGAAGGGCTGCCTCACAGTAGCATCACAGGTTCACTGCCTCAGTCTCTTTTAAAGTGCTTCTTCCGCAGTCTGCCACTCCCCTTCTGGCCAGAATGACGAGCCAGATCACCAGTAGGCTTTGACATCACTTCCTGCTCTCTGCCTAGGGGCAGAGAAGAGACTTGTGAACTCCTTCCCTAGTTGTGAACTTTCTTCCCCAATTAAACTGCCTTTCCCAGTTTCTTCTAACATGCCGGTACATAAAGCAAGAGAAGAGGCAACCGAAAGGGTGCAGTGACTGGGAGTGTACAATACAACTGAAGTCATGCATGTGATGGCATGTAACTAGGGGAGGATAAGCCTCATTCATCTTAAATATTTATTAAGGGAGCCTCGGGCCAGAGTTAAAAAGGTATTGAAGTGTTTCACAGTGCAGGCAGCTGCCCACATCCAGGCTTTAAGGAACTGAGGTGCCTAACTCCACTTACTTTAAATACCTGTAAGAATATGTAACTTATGAGAATTTGATGACTAATGGGTTATCTAAATATAAGTGAGATGCATCTCAGCCAGGTTCTTATGCTTTCACGCCTACTGTTCAACTGTCCCAGTGTGTAGCTTGTACAACAGCCGTAGGTACCAAAGGTACTTTCTACCTTTCCACTGAGAAAGGCTGTTAGATAAACCAGTCAATGGCTTGTAGCATGCTAACTACGTATCCATTGAGGTGCGTGCAGTGAAAGTCCAGCCACTGCTCAGGTATTCTGGTTGGGCACTTGGAAAGCACAAATAACTGCTAATATAATTCACTGAAGAATAAAAAGAGGACTGATGGCAGCTCAGGCAAATACCTGACATTATATTTAATTGAGTGCAGCTGGCTAGCATGTCTTTTAAACTCTTCACTGCCAATAGGCAGCAAGGGATGTTTCTATCTGGGATAGTCATCTGTGCTCTATTTCTAGCCGTTTGAGAGATGAAGTCACTTGTAGGGTGTGAGTGATCATTTTAGGCATGTTAGATGGGGACTTCGTGTCTTTAGACATCATCTTCAGATTAAATTATTCATACTCACAATGCAGTGAAAATACTGATGAGCTCTGTTTTGATTTTTGAAGGAGGCTACCTCAGAAGTGGGTGTCTATACTGGAGATACCTGTGTTTAGTCCAGTAAAGTGGATCTGGATCTTGATCTCGTGGTGACCCCATACTTACATGGTAAACCTGCCAAAAGCCACACTAAAGACTGCCTTTTTGTCTATATGGCAGTTGTTCAAAACACCTCCAGGACAGTGTTCAAAACACTCCAAGAAATTTAGGAGTGACTGGAAATCCAATCCCTCTGATAGAAAGTACAATCTGTACTTCCATGCTTGATACATACCTCAGTTTTCTTCAAACAAACTGTTAGCACAAAGCAAATTAAAGCTCATGAGTACAGAAACTGTATTCTTTGGCAATCTTCCAAATGAGGACAGCCAGTAGAAAAATCCATCCTGCTGTATGCGTCTTGTCTTGATAGGCTGCAGGCATTAGGAGATGGCAAGGACCCTGCAAAGAAAGGAGAGCCTTCTTCCAAAAACAGCTTGCTAACCTCTAAATGCTAACTACAAATGACTTAAGATGTAAACAAAACTGGAGCAAGGTCAGTAGTCTCCTTTCCCCTCTTTGGAGCCTGCAAGGATGAGGTTCCTCACAAGGATGAGTTTCTTAAATTTTTACCTCCTTTAAAGACTTTAAGATCTTTGTGACTTTATCCCACAGCCTCCAGGGAGAGACATGTAGGATCTTTACTCTAGCTTCCACACTATTGATTTTGCTCCCATTTAATATTTTAACTGAATCTGATGAACAGAGATAGTGACAGAAATGCTATCACTGTACACCATCTGCCCATACTTGCTCTGTTAATTCTCAGTTCTCTGCATAACAGCTTTGAGTATTTACTGGAGGAACTTGGTTACAGTCCCTGACAGATACTGTACCAACTTGGTAAGCGTTCCATTTCCCTCCCTCTTCACAGAAATAAGACTTTCACTATTGTTTATACAACTCTCTTCCCTCTCCTCTCTCCAATAATTTCAAAACCCACTTGACTGATTTGAGCTACATTTGACAGACAGATAGTAATCTTAAAGATGGGAAGTTCCTTTCAGTCTCAAAAATCAGCAATCACAATCAGTTGGGATAAGAGAGAAATCTAAATTAATGGTACCTCTTAGGCATTAATCCTTGTTTTCCATTCCAAGAATCTGTGGTTGTGCAACTGATGCCCCTAACCATGGTCTGACTTATCTCTTGCGCAGCCAGGCAGATAGGGAAATACAGTACAGCGAGTAGTCACAGGGCCAAGAGCTGATGGCTCCGTGAGGGATGTTTATTATGCTGGGGCACCTGGACTGCAGGATACACCTCCATTGGAAACCAGGCTTGTTAATCCCACTGCTTGTGGAAATACATGGGATTTAGTCTGTTTTCTTAACTTCAGCAACTGGCTAGTAAAAAACCCACAATAGAGAGAACTTGCAGAGTTAAGCTGAAAACAGTGCCTATAACAATAGTTCCTCAAATACCTAAAGGAGGTCTGGGCTTAGTAACATTACTGTCTAAGAGATGGTACGTAGATTAAGCACTGCATTTTAACCCTGAAACAAATGCACTATTTTCACAAAAACTTGTCATTTAACTGTAAAAGTAACAAGGTGCATCCTCTCCAAGCATATTGACACGTGTCTAGTTCCACCACACTGGGGAGGAGGGACTGGATCTCACCTTACGGTCCATAATTTGGACAGGCTGCCTTATCTGGTGTCCGTGCAGAAATACTGGTGTGGAAATGATTCACTGTGGGAACAGTTTTACCCTGCCTATCAGCCACTCAGTTGCATTACAAGGAAATAAGTTGGTGCTGAGATTGATAATATTCTGTTGTTTTGGAGACTTGGCTAAATAAGACTGGTTTCCTAGGTATCATAGAGAGCATATGCTTCAACACCTGATACTTACATAAATCTGATATTAAGACACTTGTTTAGATGCACTTTATTTATTACTTTTGTTAGTTATTTAGGCCTAGATTGGAAAAGGTATTTAGGTACTTATATCCTGTCACTTTTCTCTGACAGTTCTGGTTGTGGGACTCAGGAGCTGTTGATAAATGCCGGAGGTAAATGTACAGTTTACCTATGAGAAGTCGGTAGAGCTGCCCAAACAGAAAGACTGGGGCAGCTGGCAATTTTAAGATATTTTAATTTTCTTTCTGGGTTGACTTTCTTTCCCTGTCTAGTGTGAGCTGCCAAAACTCACAGGCATTGGCACCACAGGTAAAAGAACTGCCATAGGTACGGGCAACACTGCCAAAGCTTTGCCATGGCCCTATTTAGGCTAACACAGTCCTATGTCTTCGCATAGGCTGACACACATTGACTTCTTCATCACTCACCCATGCGCAATGCAAACCCTTGAAGTCTTATTTTTGCTGATGGCTGCAGCTCTGGGGAATCTTTTTGCTGATATATAGGATTTTTAGGGGATATTATTAGCTTATTTACATGAAACTCCCATTGACATGAAAAGCTTTAATATGAAACTAGGGTGGCTTCATTGTCTTGCCAAAAATACATACTCTGATAAGGCTCGCCTATAAAAGCCAGTGAGGATTAATGCATAGGTAGCATAGTGCTAACACTGTAAATGATAGTAACTCCAGTTAAGTTAAGACAGAGAAAGAGGAACCTTCCACCAAGATCCCATCTTTCCCACCTAAGAGGACAGTACCTGGCCATGTTCAATTTGGGTTCATCTTTGAATGGTTATATTAATCACCAATGAAAGATGCCCAACCACTTACAGCTTGTTACTTTTTGCTATGTTTGCATGTGCATACATTCATTAGCAAAGATTTCTAGCATCCTTGCTTCTGTTCTGCATGGTCATCTTGATGCCATAGAGCAACACCTTGTAACAAGCAGTGAGGGATAGCTGCCAGGCTGCCTGCTGCCTGTGTATTCTCCACAAGTCTGCAACATATGCGATCCTATCTGCATCTCTACATGTGAATGGTTGTGATGGGTATGGCAGGGCTTTTGGGTCTAGCCATCATCCCCTACTGCAGTTGTATCCTAAAGATTCATGAACAGGATTTTCAGAAGCAGCTCAGTGACTTAAAAGCATCAGTTTTTATTGGATGTCAATGGTATACGTGCTCCCACAACATTTAGGTCCTTTGAAAACTCTCTTCTCCAATAATAAGGGAGTCCATAGGCAAACTTCTTTAGATCACTTCCTGCCTCAATTAGCAGTAATTAACAAGAACACATGTGGCACTGCACTGCAGAAGTGGCTAAAAATGGCATTACCTAGAGGATGCAGCTGTAGGATCAACACAATTCATTCTCTTTTGGTACATGAAACTGTTAGGATCTCTTCAAACTTGTAATCAGTAATCCATTTCTCCCTTTGATATGACACCCAAGATTCAATATACCACTTTCTCTTGTTCCTACTTGCTCACCCCAGTAACTTTATTAACACAAGTCTAGGCTATGAGCACACAAAGACTTGAGTGCCTATTTCACAGCTCTTCCCTGCCATGATGTGGCATCCTTGCAGATGTGGCCCTATCCCATGTGGGGATGCAGCACTCAAGTAAGAAGGAAGGGGTGTATGCAGGCCCTGCCCAGCAGCAAAGGTATCTGTGGTATGAGATAGGTCAGTTCTCTTTTCCACTTCCTTGCTTGTTTGCTTGTTCGTTTGCAAAAGGAATCAACAGTGGGATGTCATTGCATGACTCAGAACTGGAGCCCCCAGTACAGGTAAATAGCACTTAGACTTTCATCTGGTTCTGCCCCAGACCAGCCTGGCCCATGAGCTTTGCTGGGGAGTCAAGAGATGGGAACTGGAGGTTTCCTCTTTGAAAAGGCATCAGAGAAGACAGAGCATACCTCAGTCCTAGCTCCTCCAAGAACAAAAATCAGCTAATTATACAATCATAGAACCACAGAATGGTTTGGGTTGGAAGGGACCTTAAAGGCCATCTAGTCCAACCCTCCTGCCATAAGCAGGGACATTTTTCACTAGACCAGGTTGCTCAAAACCCCATCCAACTTGACCTTGAACACTTCAGTGATGGGGCATCCACAGTTTCTCTGGACAACCTGTTCTACTGTCTCACCACCCTCATAGTAAAGAATTTCTTCCTTATATCTAATCTAAATCTATCCTTTTAGTTTAAAATCATTGCCCCTTGTTCTGTCACTACAGGCCCTGATAAAAAGTTTCTCTCCATCTTTCTTATAAGATCCCCTTTAAGTACTGAAAGGCTGCAATAAGGTCTCCCTAGAACCTTCTCTTCTCCAGGCTGAACAGCCCCAGCTCTCTCAGCCTTTTTTCGTAGTGTTCTAGCCCTCTGATCATGTTGGTGGCCCTCCCCTGGATCCAGTCTAACAGACCCATGTCTTGTGCTGGGGGCCCCAGAGCTGGACACAGTACTCCAGGTGGGTCTCACTAGAGTGGAGTAGGGGGAAAGAATCACCTCCCTCGACCTGCTGGCCAGGCTGTTTTTGATGCAGCCCAGGATACGGTTGGCTGTCTGGGCTGTAAGCGCACGTTGCCAGCTCACATCCAGTTTTCCATTCACCAGTACCCACAAGTCCTTCTCCACAGGGCTGCTCTGAATCCATTAATCCACCAGCCTGTACTGATACCAGGAGTTGCCCCAACCCAGGTGTAGGACCTTGCACTTGGCCTTGTTGAACTTCATGAGGTTCACATGGGCCCAATCCTCAAGGCTGTCAATGTTCTCCTGGATGTCATCCCTTCCCTCCACCAAATCAACTGTACCACTCAGCTTGGTGTCATCTGCAAAATTTCTGAGGGTGCACTCAGTCCCACTGTCTTTGTCATTAATAAAGATACTGAACAGTACTGGTCCCAATATGGAATACTGAGGGACACCACTTGTTGCTGATCTCCATTTGGACACTGAGCCTTTGACTGTAACTGGATGCAGGCATCAAGCAAATTCCTTATCCATCGAATAGTCCATCCATCAAACCCATATCTCTCCAATTTAGAGGTAAGAATGTTGTGGGGGACCATATCAAAGACCTTACAGAAGTCCAGGTAGTTGACAGGTAGCTTGCTTCTGCTAAGCTTGGAGTGGCTCATCCTGCACTGCGTATCCCAAGGACATCAGAGGTGATACCAGCATTTCAAATTGCACCTGGTGGGATCCCACTTGCCTGGAGGCTCGCTGCAGGTGAAGGTCCAGCCTCACTGGCTCTGGGCTTTTCTCTGGGCTCCTCCTGCAACTGGGAAATGCCAGAGGACCCAGCCTGCAGCAGGGAAGGAGTTAAGTGCTTGACCAGCTGCCGTCTATGAGGCACTGAATTCTTTCCCCGTGCGATCCAGCAGCCAGCGTCAGGACAACACTATATTTAGAAGGCTGATAAAGGTTTGGTGCTGACAGTTGTCCTGCCCCTTGATGAAGAAGCCATAGAGAGAGCAAGAGGGGGCAGCTGATTTCTCTCCCCGCAAGTACCATTCCCTGCCAGGTTTCCTGCCCTCTTCGCTGGACTCCTTCACCGTGCCTCCGTCCCCAGCAGGGACCCCTGGAGGATTCATCCGGGCACAGGGGGTAAGTGCCCCTTCCTTGCTCCCCTGCCTCCCTGCTCGCTGCCCCATGAGCGGCAGCCGCTCCTCACCCCCGGTGGCGGCACATGGCCGCAGTCCTCCCGCCTGAGGCTGGCAGCTGGGGCCCTTCGGAGCTGCCGCCGGCTGCCGTGGCACGGCGAGGCAGGAGTCGCTCTGGCCAGACCCAGGGAAGTGCCAGCTGCTGTATTTTCATGCTCCTAACTGAGCTATGGCCCCCTCGCTCTCCCACGCCCAGGGCGGGCATGGCAGCCTCCCCACAAAGGATTACAAGGACAAAGTCCTGAGGCTTAAAGCGCCTTCGGCCTTGAGCTTTAGGAGCATTTCATTTTGGGGAGGTGAGGTCTCATGTTTCCTCCCCCAGTGCTCCTTCCAGTCCGGGTCTGGCTGGGTACAGCTCCTTCCAGCCGCCACACATGGGCTGAGCCGGCCGGCCGGGGGGGGGGATAGAGTTTCTGCCCCACCACTCCTTCCTTCCTGCACGCTTACTCACAGGCAAGAAGGGCACTGGTGCTCGCTGGGCAGCAGCCAGGGAGCTGCACGAGGCCTCGGGAATGGCAGGCACCCTGGCAGAGAAGCCAGTGCAGCTGGCTTGCGGCAAGGGCTGCTTGCGGGGTTGTGGGAGCCCCTTCTGCCGTACCCCCCCCCCCCCCTTGCCACCACAGCCCCACAGCTGGGGGATGGCCTCCCGTGCAGACTCCTGTAATGGCCCTTCGTCCTGCCGTGCTCCCCTTGTAGTGGATCCTCTTGGAGCTGCCATGGCCAGCAGCAGAGATTCGGACAGCAAGCAGGTGGTGCCCGATGAGGAGGACGAGGGACCGGATGTGAAGGCTGTGCAGGCCCGCTATCTCCGCAGCCCCTCACCCAGCCGGTGAGTATGCTTGCCGCAGGCGCTGCCATGGCCCCCTGGTAGCACGCGGTGGATCAGCTTGCCTTCCCTCCTCTTCTACCACCTCCTCTCCGCACAGGCACTTGGATCAAGCGTGGAGCCCAGGGCTTCCCTCCCCTCCCTGAGGCGGGGGTTAGTATGCCAGTAGGAAGAAAGACTGCAGAGATAGGACTCCTGCGCTAATTAATCCATCCTGCTGAGAGTGTAGGCACACACAGAGAGGATAAATTGCAGAAGGCATTACTATGGGGTGGTATAGTTGCTCTTCCCTGTGTCGTCTTCCCATCTCCACTCCCACGCTGAAACTTCTGATCCGGTTTTCAACTTTTCCCAAATTCAGCCCCATCTTTCTGTCCATTAGAAGGACCTGTGGATTTTTTTAATGTTGATGTTTGCCTTTCCCAGCCCCAGAAAGACTGAGGGTCTTTGGATTTGGGTTTGGTTCAGAGCCATCTTTAGCTACAGGCTTCAGGCACTGAACGGGAGGCTATCACAGCGCAAGCAGAAATTGAGTTTCCTCAAGCAAAACAAGCATGATTAGATGTGTTTTCTCCTAATACAAGGAAAAATACCTCCCTTTGTACTCTTTTCCTAAAGCAAAATGGTCTGCAGGGCTTTCTGTACACTTTGAGATGCTTTAGCTGAAGGCAGGGAGTAGGGATCAAGTTTGAAAAGAACCTGCCCCAGTGGCCCTCAACAAGTATGAGGTTATGAAATGTTTCCCATTAACTGTGGGGCACTGCAGAAAAATGAAGACAGAGTGCCTATTTCATTTAACTACATGCATTTAAAAATTGTTTAGGAAGTTCACTGAGCTCACATAAAGTAAACTTATGTATTGAACTTGGTAAATCACTCTCCTGCTCATCAGTCACTCAAAATGAACAGAAGCACCTCTTCAGTTTATTCCCTTCCCCTTCCCCTTCCCCTCCCCTCCCCTTTTGGCAAGGCCCTTCCCAGCCAGAACAAGGCCCTTAAAGCATCCAGACCTGGGCAGTTCTGCACCTGTGTGTTTCATAGATGCTTGGGGTAGCTACAGGTAAAATGTGTTGAGGCTGTGGTGGCAGATTATTACCAACTGTTATCTTTTTATTGAGCTTGGAGGCAACCTTTACAGCAAAAGGAATTGAAGGCAGGGCATAGCTGCAAATTTGTGTCAGCTCCTGTAAATCAGACTGAGACTCCCCTTGCTCATCTAATAAACTCCTTTGAAGAGCTAGAAAAGGATTACTTTCAGTCACGGTTGACAAGTGCTGGAACCCAACTAAATGACCTAGACGAGCCCATTAAGTGGTTTCCGATGGCTGTGCCTTCCATTTTGATTCTGGAGAATGAAAGCAGTTTAGCTCTCCAGACACTTTGCTGCACCCTGACTGCACATTAATCATCCTCCCTCTCCTGCTTTAATTAAACAAAAACAAACAGTGTGTTGCAAGTACTGCAAGCCTGCATTGCCAGAGAGCTTCTGTGATGGCAGCAAATTTGTCCTAATGATCTGTACCATCTGTTTGGAAGGAAATGTAGAGGGTGTGCATCAGGGAGAAAGCTCTGTAAAATATTTTGTTAAGATGGTCTAAATAAGAAGAGATTTGCTTGGACTGTACAGGCGTAGCCAGATGGAAATATATTTGTTTTCAAGATTGAAGCCCTTTTTTGCTTAACAAAAACTTATGTAAATCATGCTGTGTGTCAAAGAACTCCCTTCAAAGATGTTTGTGGGTTTCATAGTTATTTCTGATCTGCAGTTAGACAACACTATGTGAGTGGAGAGACTGACCACAGATTTCATGCTATGAAGTGACCAATGTACTATGCACTGAGGGAGAGATTCACAGGCTTCGATCTTAATGCTTGCATTGCAGCTTGTGATAACTCAAAGAATGCTTGTAGGCAATTAGCTAACAACAAAAAAAACCCAACCCAACAGTTTTCTAGCATAATCTGGTTTGAATTTTTCAATAAATTCTAGTTAGGACAATGTTTATGTCTGTCTGAGTGAGAGCTACTTGTGAGACTATTCCTTGTGATCCATCTCCCTCCCAGTCTCAAACCAGACACTGATTTTCTCTACCCAAAACCTCCTCCACTAGTCCATTCTCTTGCACTCACAGTCCACTGCAGCTCCTCCCCATGGGACCTGTCTGCATCCTGCAAACACTGGATACCAAGGCATATTTGAAGCCTGTAACACCATGCTGGAGAGCGGGGTGGGGGTGAGGGGTGGGAGAAGAGCTGGGACTTCCCTTCTGCTGCTCCAGTTCCCTGTTGCTCTCTTCTGGAGTGGGTGAAAAGGGCTAAAGTCCTGGAGATGGGATCCCAGTAGAGAACATTTGCCTAATATGCAGTGTGGTTTGTTGGCAGGTATTCAGTGATATCGGACACTGATACAGAGAGCATCTTCATGGAGCCAATCCATCTGTCATCTGCTGTGGCTGCCAAACAAATAATCAATGAAGGTAAGAGGAGGAAGGGTGAAAGCACTATGTAAGTAATAGAGAGATGAGTTGCGCTTGTTTTGCCTTTCTCATCCAGAGATCCTAAAATGATAAAAAAGCCTTTATGAGAAAACCCCACCTGAGGTAGAGGTGAAAACCGCAAAGAAGTAACAATTTACAGAAAGGTTTGGTGACTTCCTTTGAAGTTGTTCACTGAATCTGTGGCAAAATCATGTACTGCAGTGGTGAATACAGTTTGATTGCTGGTTGCTCGCTGCAACATATTTCAGTTGGAAGGGACCTACAGTAATCATCTAGTCCAACTGCGTGACCACTTCAGGGCTGACCAAGAATTAAAGCATGTTATTAAAGGCATTGTCCAAATGCCTCTTAAACACTGACAGGGATGGGGCGTTGACTGTCTCTCTAGGAAGCCAGTTCCAGTGTTTGACCACCCTCTCAGTAAAGAAATGTTTCCTAATGTCCAGTCTAAACCTCCCCTGGTGCGGCTTTAAACCATTCCCATGTGTCCTGTCACTGGATCCCAGGGAGAAGAGATCAGCACCTTCCTCTCTACTTCCCCTCCTCAGGAAGCTGCAGAGAGTGACTGCATTCTTCTGCGGCTAGAATAAGCATTCCCTTAACTCCCAGGCCTTTGGCCTTTGTGGGTCTCTGGACTGAGAGGACAGTGCAATATGCTTTTCCCATTACTAACTACCTTGAGGCTGCTAGATAAGCATGTACATGCACACATTGCAGACAGGACGGTGTGATGTTACTGGGAAAAAAGCAAGCCACAAGGCTTATCCCAGGAACAAAGAATGACAGGTCATATATTTGTGTTGTTTTTACATGCTTTTAGTTACAATGTCAGTTTATTACAGAACTGAAGACAAAGGACGCCAAGGTAGATTCAGCGTGTCCCAGGATGTTAGAGTCTGCGCGGCAGCTGATGGTGGAAGACCTGTACAACCGAGTTAAGGAAAAGATTGATGACACCAGCTTGTTTAACACGCCGTGTGTGATGGACTTGCAGAGGGCACTTGTGAAGGACAGGCTGGAGACCCCCAGGGATGCTGTGGATGAAGTCTGGCCTAATGTCTTCATAGCAGAAAAGTGAGTGTCAGCTTTTGTCATCAAGTTGCATGAGATTCCCAGTGAAGGGTCAGATAGAACCATTGAAGGTATAATATGTATCACGTCCATCTAATACCTTTCATCCCTAGAGAGCCCCAAAGTGTTTTTCAGTATATGCTCACAAGGATCTCTGTGTCCGGAAAAGTAAATACTTCTGCAATAGAATCAGCAGCTTTCCTGTGCTATTTTGATGCTTCGACAGTTTAGGAAAGGAAAAGGCAAATGAGCCCAAATTACATTGTTCTGATTGGAATTTGGCCCTGAAATTGGCTCTAAATTCTTTGATATGTAAAAGAGATTTAAAAAAGAAATGCCGTAGCAAATATCAAGTGGAAATGGCTAGGTCTTTTGTACCGTGGCTCAGCCATCTGAGACACCTGTGCAAGTGACCAGACAGAATTAGAAGGGGATATAGTGTAAAGTATCAGTTACGGAGTGATAAAAATTGAGAAATAAGTAAACAGCCTGAACCTAGGATGGCAGGATGAGTTTAAAATCAAGCTGGAGCGTGCAGCTCTACTGGTGAGTGCAGGTTTCTCATTTTCTTTTCCCAGTGAGTATTGGAAAGAAATACCTGTAGAACTCTCAAAAGGACATTAAGGTCTGAGTGGAGCTGTGTGTTGGATGAGTACCACAGACTGGGAGCTCTGTAGACCTTGTAGCAGACAGCTTCTTGCCTACCCGAAATAGGACCACTGATATCTAATATCTTTTTTTCTTTTCTGAAGAAGTGTTGCAGTGAACAAAAGCCGTTTGAAGAGACTGGGGATCACACACGTCTTGAACGCAGCTCATGGTACAGGTGTATACACAGGACCAGGTTTCTACAATGGTCTGAATATCCAGTACCTGGGCATTGAAGTGGATGATTTTCCAGATATGGATATCTCCAAACACTTCCGCCCAGCTGCAGAGTTCCTTGACGAAGCACTGCTGACTTACAGGGGTAAGAGGAGAAGATTACAGTGGTTCCAGAATGCTTGGGAATTAATGGGTGGAAGTGTTACTCCGATAAACAGCCAATGCCACATTTGTAATTGGGTAGAAGGCAGATACTTTGTTCTCTGTATCCAATTATGGTCAACCCTTCTTGCCCATTTCTGCCATGCCTCATTCAAAACAGGAGGGGGCAAACTAGTGAGAGGAGGCAGCCCAGCAGCCTCTGCTGCAAGCCCCATGTTTTCGGACTCAGACTGGCTGCAAGCCACCTCCCTCAGCTGCTTTGAAAGCACCCTACTATTGCAAAGATGTGAAGCCCTGCTCCAATAAATATAATTTTTTATATTGATATTATATAATACTATATATATCGATATATTCCTGTACAGTGTGAGTTTCAGTTTTGCCAGGATGCTTACTACAAAAGAACAGGCTGATTTACTAGAACAATCCAAACAGCTGAGTTGAACCCGTGGATGTCCACACCCAGGCTACTGTACAATTTGCTAGACTCCAATTCCATGGCACCTGTTATTCTGTGGACCTCCAGTGCATACTGGTCATTTTGTTGCAGCTTCAGTGGACAGTTAGAAATATCTTTATGGAATTCAATATGAAAATGAACACCACAATCAGTGATATCACTGATATTCTTCATATATGTATTCAATGCATTTAATTTTTGTAGAGACAACAGGTTACTTCCTAGTAGAAGTGACAGTAAGAAAAGTGAGAAGTTTTGTTAGTACCAAAGAAAAGTTGAGCCAATTTTAATAGCTCACCAACAACACCACGAGGAGGGACGCTCTACCCATCTATGTTCTTCCTCATACCTCCCATTGCTACCCCTGGCATAGTACAGATGCTTACAGCTGCTGGCATGCATTCACCCTTCAACTCACTAACACAGCAAAAATGACAGCCCAGCAGGGAAGAGGTGGTTTTCCATTGGGTTAGTGAGCTGAACTGGCTTATTAAAGGGCCCGGTGAGTACCAGAGCTGACACTGGAAAGGATACACGGAGACAAGAGCCTTGAAAGAAAGCAGAGGAATGAGATCTCCCTCTTTTGGTGAGCTGTTAGATAGGCTTTACTGGCTGTTAAAACGCTTGGAAGGCAACTGAGACTTTTGATTGCAGGAATAGGCACATTAGGTAAATGCTTGCAGTAAGATAGCAGTAGTCAGAAAGGTGGTGTTTAAACTGGCTTTATTAAGTCTCAGTGCAAACAGTTTGATTAAACTGGAGTTTATCACACATTTAGAAACAGTAATTTCAGTTATTTGCAGGCTAGCAAAGCCTCATTTACGCTCTCTCCATATTTACAAGCTTTTCTTTAACTGTCATTTGCTATAAAAGCAACTTTAAAAAACAATTCTTTTGTGCCAAAGCTCAGTTTTCTGCAAGAGGTGGTTTCTGTGTAAATGCCATGAAATAAAGCAGATCCTCAGCTTGGATTCTAGCTCTTCCAGTCACTGTTTACAGAACGGTGGGTCCCAGTAGTTTGAAGCAGCTGTATCAGTTTGTCAGAGTCAAAATCAGCTCTTTTCTGCTAGTTGCTTGGTTTTCCTGTTCTGAGATGATATACTATGACTCTGGCCTCCAGCCAGTCTACATGTAACTGTTTGAGTGTACCTTGCAAAACAGCAGATCTGGATTCTGGCAAAAATATAATTAAATTAATATAAAATTGTATTTAATTCTTACAATGTGCTTTATAAAAAAATAAGTTATTTGCTTGTCCTCCCAATACCTTCCTGGAGGCTAATGCTAATATCTCCTTTTTACATATGGGGAAACTGAAGCATGGAAAGCTTAAATGTCTCACCCTAAGTCAGCCAGCAAGTCAAGAATACTGTATCACTTGTCTTTCTAATACCTATTATAAGCTTTTTGATTATTTGGGGAAGTGAAGTGTATAGGTGAAAATACAAATATTATTTAGATTGTTTTAAAATGAGCATGCCCACAGCTTTTGAAACTAAGTGCTTTTTATTCATATGTATCTAGATTTGTATTAAGATAAAGTTAACAAATATTTAGTATTGGTTTCAGTCACTGAAACAAATAATCTGTCTAACACTATTCAGAGAATGCTTTTGTGCTACAAATCAGAGCAACCTCTCTATGTTATTGGAAATAGCTAATTACTTTTATATTCAATATCTGTAGGCAAAATCCTTGTCAGCAGTGAAATGGGAATCAGTCGCTCAGCTGTGCTGGTGGCTGCTTACCTGATGATCTACCACCATATGACCATTCTGGAGGCTCTGATGACTCTGAGAAAGAAGCGTGCCATTTACCCCAACGATGGCTTTCTGAAACAGCTAAGGGAGCTCAACGAGCAATTGTTGGAGGAACGAGAGTTGGAGCATACTGGAGATGAAGAAGTCACTCCTAGTCAAAGCCCTGTTGTCCATGCTGGGACTTCCTCCCAGCTGTCTGGAGTTGGGGACTCAGAAAGCATCATGGGAGCCAAAGCCCACTCCATCACAGTAGAAGAAGAGGACACCAGCAGCCTGCTGGGTAGTCTTATGAGTTCTTCATCAATGGGAAAAACTAGCTGGGTTTCCAAACACTCCACCCTCATCAGTGAGGAGGAAGAGGAACAGTTGTATGAGGAATGGAGGAAGAAACAAGGCCTGCCTGCAAAGGAACCAGGAGTTAACCATGGAGCAACATCTCCAAAGCTTCTGGATCAGGAAGGGGAACAAACTGAGGAGGATGTGGAACAGAGGATCCATGACTGGCAGCGTAGAAATGAGAAGTACCATATACAGGGTCCACCCAGGGAGGAGGATGGAGATTCCAGCATGGGAGGAAGACCTTACCCATCAGGTGAATTCAGTGATGTTGAGAGCGTGAGCAGTTTTGAGATCCGAACCCTAAAACAACAGCTGGAAGCCAGTAGCTTTAGCAGGATGAGATGCCGCACAGGCTCTGTGTCTTCAGAGAGCACTTGGGACATGTGGAACCAGAGGCTTCTGGAGATTGAGAAGGAAGCTGCTCAGAGGTATCATTCTAAGAATAAAAATTGTGGGGAAAGACAATCCCCAGAAACAGGAAGAAAGGAGAGGGATGTGGATGAGGAGAGTGTGTTTTCAGACAGTAGCTCCTTTTACAATTTTTGCCAAAAGAACAAAGACAAGTTAACTCCTCTAGAAAGGTGGAAGGTCAAGAGGATCCAGTTTGGCTTTCACAAGAAGGATTTAGAACCATCATCATCTTCTGCACCATCTCCAGCAGAAGATGGCAGTCAGGCAGGCGGGGAGGGGACAGAAGGGAAGAGTTTGTCAGATATTAACCTGACTGCTTACCAGGCTTGGAAAATGAAGCGGCAGAAGAAGGTGGGCAGTGAAAGCAAGGAGGAATTTGTGGAGTTTGCCAAAAGCGAGGATTCTGCTTCAGCTAAAAAGAAGCAGAGGCGTATAGAGCTCCTTGAACATTCAAAGAAAATTTTAGAAGAAAGCCAGTCCATGTGCAGCTGGGAGACAGACAGTACGATGAGTGGGAGTATCCCACTTTCAGCTTTCTGGCCCTCAGCACCTTCTGCAAGCGGTGCTGAGGATGCAGCTTCTGTACTGAGCATGCAGACAAATCATTCATCTTTATCACAGACCAGGAGCAACACAGGGGCAATGCAGCCTCAGATGCCAAGTATACCCCTTCCCAGTCTCCCAGTTGGTCCAGGTGACACAATATCCATGGCAAGCATTCAGAACTGGATTGCTAACGTGGTCAGTGAAACCATCGCTCAAAAGCAAAATGAGATCATGATGCTGTCCCGTCCATCATCTGCAATGGCCTCCAGCGTAATGTCAGGAGACCTTGGCAGGCGTGTAGATGATGATAAGGTTTCTCTTCTCAGTGCTCAGAGTGGCTCATCTCTTGCTACCTCTCAGCTTCGCCAGCAGGACATGCACAGGGCTGAGTCTCAGTCTGTCCTGTCTTGCAATACCTCAGTGAGTGCAAGGACAGAAGGGACTAGTTCAAACATGAAGACTACACAGACGAGCAAGCCACTGTACAGCCTCTTTGCTGATGATGTTGACCTAAAGAAACTCAGGAGGAAAGAGAAGGAGATGCAAATGGAAATGAGAGAGAAAATGTCAGATTATCAAATTGAAAAGGTGATCAGAGACAATAAACGCAGCACTTTATTTAAAAAAAAGATGACCAAAGGAGAGCAAAATGAAACAGAAGATGACAGAGACAGTACAACAAACAGCCACAGGCGCCCCTTGCAAGCAGATCTTGACAGAAGTGATACAGTCTTTGATCTGTCCAGTCAGCCTGCAGACACAGGTGCACTCGAGTCAGAGATAGAGACTGATATTACCAAGTGGCTCAGTAGCCTGAAAGCAGAAAGAGAACCACCATCATACTATGATCAAAGTGAGAAGGCTAGAGAGAAATATAGCAGATCATCCAAAGTTAGAGAGATGGATTCTGAAACATCCAGTTACAGATTCTCCAGATCCCAAAGAGAAGAGCTAGACAGCTGTTCTTCCTATGAGTCAAAAGGAGATTCACTGAGAACCATGTCAAGATTTTCCTCTGCTTCTGCAAAGGAGGATAAAAAGATGTATACATTCACAAGGTCAAGGGTCAGTGAGACAAGTTCCAGAGAAAAGAGCCCAGAGCTGCATGTTTTCAGTCAAACACCTGAACCGTCCTTTGACTCTGAATCCCCTGAACCATCTACACAGAGTCGAGTTAGATCTCGTCATGTGGAGGCATGTGAAGAGGAGGCCAGGTCAGACATGTCAGAATTTGGAGCTAAGAGAAAGTTCACCCAGAGCTTTTCAAAGTCTGAAGAGGATGGAAAGAAGGAGGCAAAAGTGGAACAAAGTGAAGAAAGATTTGCATCTAGACAGTTCTCTCAGTACAGGCGAAGCATGCGTAAAGAAGAGGAAGAAGAGATGGATGATGATGCCATTATCGCTGCTTGGAGAAGCCGACTAGAAGAAACTACGGCAAAGCTCCGGCGGAGAAGGGAAGAGTGACCACGATCAGATTATAGGAACACAAGCAGAGCCACAGAGTCCCTGAATCACTCATCATTATATTTCTGATAATCCTTTGTGGTTTGTAGGGCATTTCCTGCAGATAGTTCTCTTCTTAATCAAAAGCGATAAAGGGAAGAGGTCAAGTTTTGGAAGTGTTTGTGGTTTGTCAGAAAGAAGATGCTAGTATTAAATGATCAATGTAGGTAGGAACACAATGTTAGAAGCCATTAGGAGCCAGACAATGTTTCAGCAGTAAAAGCAAGTAATAGTGGTACCTCAATTCGAAAGACCAATCACATCCCATTTTGGTTATTTCAATTTCCTAGTCTTGTTAAAGACTGGACATATTTTTTCTAGGATCTTTTTGATCATAAATGGAAGAAGCCAACAGCCTTTTCTAGGAACTTGAAGAATGTTCCTCTCTTAATCAGTTTTACTTTATACCACTGAGAAGATATTGCCAGGTAGGTTCCATTTTTCTGCACCAATCTTATGAATGTCTACAGAAATAAGACAGTTCAGGGGAATACATGTACTGTTTTACTTTACTAAGTAGCAGAAGCAGAGTGAAATACTAGAAAAAAGATTCCTCCTTCTTTTCAGAAGTTCAATGCAGTAATGAATGTAGTCTTGTGGTACCATTGTTTTCTATTAGATGGAGTCATCTCTGCTCCAGTACGGTTGGCTCCTCCTAATAACTTTGGGTTGACAAAGGAAAAATACAGTAATATTAGCAGCCTTCTAAAAATTATGTTCTGATCTAGTTAGAGATGGAGTTAGGGTTAGGATTTGTGTTCGGTTAGGCTGGGTTTCTGAAGTACTGACTTCAGTTTGCTTTATGTATGCAGCTCAGCTAAGTCTGTGCTTTTATGTCTATAGTCAGATTGTCATGTATTAATTTTCAACATGATTGCCTTAAAAGAAAAGAGTGATACACAAACTGACCTCATAATAAAATGATGTATAACCAAAGTGTTGGTATAAGGCACCATGCACCTAAGGACGGATTGTATGTCTGTTGAATGCGGTACTTGGAAGCTCATTTTTAGGAGGTGGTAGGTTTAGCTGATGTGTTACAGTTCACATGTTGTTTGTATCACAAGCTACAGAGCCCACTTTTCAGAGTGAGTGGAAGGAGAACAATCTCCATGTTAACTGAGTACACCAAGTTAAGAGCCTCGGGTCTTTCCATGCCCTGCAGAGCCTCGTGAGCTTGTGTGACAGGACCTGCCAGGCCTGCCACAGCATCACTTGTGTGGCTCGTATGACACTGTGTCTTTGACACATCAAAGCACCCAACTCTTTGTCACCAGTCAACACCCTCCACCTCTCTCTTATAAACACCCAGGCCAGTTTCTCCTGATTTCTACTTTAGAATTATCTGTTCCCTCTTCTGTACAGACTGCATTTTGAAACAACAAAACCCTCTGGCAGAGCTGAGTATAAAACAACAGTGGAGGAAGGATGCAGTATTGCTCTCACATGAAGTTTTGTCTTCCTTTTTCTTGCCATCTCTTCTCCCTCCCACTGTGATGCTTAGAGCTCATTATTACTATTATGCTAGTACCTCTCCCTATTTTAATTGTGTAATACAGACAGTAAGCTCCACAGGGCAAGGGCCTGGTCTTTGTCCTTGTCTGTATGACGCCACGCACATCAGCAATGCTATCTAAATAATGGTTACTGATAACAAAATGCAGCTGCCAATTTTCCTAAACTTAGAATCATTTCTCTCAACTATAACTCACTGATTAGACATTATCCCTGCTTCTCTGAAGATAAAGATGACTCTTTCTGACAGCCAGGACTAGGGTAAATGATAGCTACTTATTGTCAGGTGAATGGAGTCTCAAAATCAGGTGATTGAACAATAACAGGGGTAGAAAAATAAGAGAAAGAACATATTTTACTTGTGTGTGGGGTTTTTTTTTGAGTACTCAGATTACATTTTTGAAGTACATAAGGAACATGGTCTTGTTAATATTTCAGGCATCCAGAGATGCTATGAGGCTTATAATGCACTTCTACTACAATATAATATATAATACAATGCATCCCTTGTTTCTGCATACTTCTGTGAGATGTATTTTTTTAAAGTAGTGGAATTCCAGGCTTTGATCCACATTCTGAGATTGTATATTACATTTCTGCAATGTGTGTTAGGACAGGCATTTTCCTCTTTTCTTCATCCCTGGTAAAGTTGCTCTGTGGAAAACAAATCTGCATATCCATATTTCGAGCTGGCTTTAATTTCACTCTAAAAAAGGTCTTAAGTTTCGATGGATCAAAGTGGAAGTGTGCGATACCTTCTGGCACTGAATTTATTTCTTTATCAAAGGCTGGTTCCCTCTGAAAAATCTCTCTCCCCCTTCCTATGGCTGGCTACTCCTCTCAACAGAAATGTCTGTCCTCTGCAGTACTGTAGGGGGCATCTTACACTGTAAAAGATGAGCATTGTATGATGTAGTAATTGGTTTCATTTTGCACTGTACAGCACAGCCTTTGTTTGGGTAGCATTTTGATTTAAACACTAATCTAGGTCTGCCGCACAAATAAATTATTCAAGACCGAGGGGCAGAATATGGTTCTATAACAAGCCTGAGCCAAGCCATCCTGATAGTGAGTTTTGACCCTTCTGGGAAAGGGTTAAGTGGGTTCTGCTGACTCACTGAGGTAGGTGGCTTATTAGTTCACTTGTGTAAAAGGGAGATAAAAATGGTTTGCTGGGGAGAGGCCATCTAAGATGCTGGCTGAGCAGTCATGAGGGAGAAGCCTTAGAAATAGCTGAACTTTATTTTCTTATTGCTTATATCCTTGTTAATAAAGCCAAACCCCCAAAGCAATAAGGGGGTGGGGATCATTTTGGACTCCATTCAGTGTATGGCCTGTGCTTGAAAGCGAGATGGGAAAGGCTCCAGCTCACAGGTATAAATTACATGAAACAGTGACATAAAGACCTTGCATGGTGAAAATATTAAAGCATTCAGTCATAAGACCAATAACCAGGAGAGACAGAAATGGAGAGGTTGAAGGCAGGCTAGAAAGTCAGGTTTTAAGATGAGAATTTAGAAGATAGGGAATCGGTGAAAGGGGAGAGATCTGCACAGATTCTTTCAGGTAACCAGAGCTGCAGAGTGAATGGTTTTTCAGCAATGATGCTGGTCTGACATTAGATTAAAAGAGTAGGTAAGTACCCAAATTTATCTAGGAAGGATTTTTCAGCAAAGATGTGCTGGGACTGATATTTTTGCTCAGCCTCAGTTTGCTGCTGTAGGCAGGAGGGGTTTTTTTGGCATTGTATAGTGGAAGGTGAAAGTGTAAGGAGCATCCATACAGTCAGTTAAGAATATAAACACAAGAACATCAGAAAGGCTGCATGAGGTCAGACCAAAGGTCCATCTGGCTCAATATCCTGTCTCTGACAGAGAACAACAGTGAATACCTAGGGAAGAATATAAAAGCAGTGATATAAGTGATATTTCCCCAGCATGATCTTCCAGCTTCTAATCACTTGCAACTCAAGGACTTCCTGAGCCAGATGTGATATTTTTGTATTTAATCGCCCTTGATAGATTTTCCTTCTATGGAGGTGCCTAGTCATTTTCGAGTTACAGTCATTATAGCCTTGTATGCACTAGCCTCTGTGATCTCTTGTGGCCAGAACTCCCACAACTTACTCTACACTGAATGCTAAGCCATGTCCTTTTTTGTCTGTTCTGAACCAGCTGCCCACTAGCCTTCTTTAATGCCAGGATAATTTATAGTTAGTATCTACATGCCCCACATGATTTTACCCCCCTCTATTGTTATGCCCTGTCTTTAGCTCTGTTTTTCAGCCCGCGTTACTCATTCCTTATATGGGAGCTGCTCCATGTCTCTGATTATCCTGGCCATTCTTCTCCAAACCCTTTCCAATTCTACTTTGTCACATTTGAGATGAGGGACGAAATCCTTACACAGTATTCTGGGTGCAGGTGTGGCAAGGACTTATCCTGTGGCATAATGACCTTCTTTTTTCCATTCTCTGTTCCTTCCCTATTAACTCCTAACAGTCTGCATGCTTTTTTGGCTGTTGCTGAGCACTAAGGTGATATTTTCATGGAACTACTTATTATAGCCACAAAATCTTGTTGCTGGATGGCAATGGTCAGCTCTGAGATCATAATTTTATATGTTAAGTTTTCTTATGTGTAATGCTTTACATTTATTAGCCTTGAATTTCATCTGCCATCTTAGTGCTCCGTCTCACTGGCCTCTCATTTCTACTACTCTGTTTCCTTAATGTCCTTTGAACAACATAGAAACTCAGAGTATGTGGGAAGCAAAGTTAAAGAGGGATACATGAGAGAGAAACCCATTTGAAGTTGGTCTGAGTGAAGTAAGAAGGAAGAAAGTGATAAAAGCTGGAGAGCTAGGAGATAAGAAGTGTTCAAAAAGAGATCTGAAGACAATAGGCAAATTAAGAAGGGGACCTACAGTGGATGGAGACAGTAAGATATGTATGTAAGCTGAGGAGGTTAATGCAAAATATTAATTTGTTTAGATGTATAAAAATCTGGGGAAAGGTTATGGGGCAACCTCTGTGGGAAGGAAGGAGATGGTGGGATTTACAGAAATTACAGGTTTGTGAGAAATGTGAAGGGGACTGTGAGAAATTGAAAGGGTGAGAGACATCAGTGGGACATAGATGATAAAATGACATCTGTGCTAGACTAGGAATTCAATGTGGCAGAAGCAAGTTTGGAAGGAAGCGGAAATGTGCCAGAAATAAGCTATTCCTAGCGTAACAGCTGCATTCTGCATTGTAATACTGATAGGTGTGGGGCCATGGCCCATTTCCCCCCATTTAGGATTTTCAGGGTAATTTGATTTATTGCATGTGGCAGTAGTTTAGACTGGATAATTTTAAAAGGAGTTTAGCACCATTTCCTTCTCTTACAGCACCTTAAGAAATGCTTACACATTATCTATAGTGGAGAGCTATGTGAATTATGAGACAAAAAGTTTTACTTGGGGATGGTTATGTTGCATTGCCTGCCTTTCCTTAAAGGGTTTAGCTGGAATACATTCAATATAGACATTATAACATGGAAACACAGTATCCATGACCTTCCTAAATTTATAGACAGTCAGAGATGCAGAGAGCATGTGATTAATATAGTCTAGGGCTTAGAAACAGACACTGCATGCTCATATACTCCAGCAAAACCTCTTTGAGAGCTACCTACCTATTCTCTAAATTTCACTTGTCATTTAGAAAAATGAAAGTGGGTTAAATCTCTGGCTGTTCTAATTGTGAAAAAAACTTCCAAAATTGGAACTATGTCTATCAAATAAACAGTTCTCTAGAGAGGTGGGAGCATAGCTCTAAATGGTGTGTGAATTGCCTCAGTCATCTCAGCAAGGTGCTAACTTAGTTGCCCAGCAGTAATAATTTAAATGCCAGTAAGATTTGTTACGTTGTTTTTCATGTAAAAAATGGAGAGCGGTTCAAAGTACATGTATTTAGGTTGTGTATTGCAAATACCAGCATAATCTACTTAAATTAACACCCTGTCATTTTGGCTACCCCTAGGAACAGAAATTTTTTGGTCATGGAAGAATCCTATCCTTTTTTTTTTTTCTAGATCACCTTTTTTTCTTTGGTACATGTCAGCATATTCAAGAGCTGATTTCATGTTGCTTCCATATATCCCCGTTACAACCATTCAGTAGCTTCTGAGCTTGGTGTTTTCCTGTGACTGCTGTTCCCCTGCCACAGGGTGTGCACACACATACACACAAGCATGCATGCGTGCGTGCGCGCACACACAGAGACATAAAGGGAAAACATTATTTGTGACTTATAAAAGCAGGCAACAATATGAATTTAGTTCTTCCCAGCAGGTTAAAATGTTGGGATGTCCATGCCAAGCTATCCAGGTATGGTGATGTGAAAACTGTCTTAGAGACACAAAGAAGGGACATCCTATCTGTGCTTTGAACCTTCCCCTCTGAATTGTGTTTCAAAGATTTTTATTTGCATGTGTCTTTAAAATAGACAAATTTAATCCTTACGCAAGCGTGTAACTGCTTCCACATATGATTCATACCTGCAGGCAGATTGGTTTACTTTTAGTTAAGATATGTATGCCCTGGAAGACACAAATGGGTATAATGGAAAACTAGCTTCATTGTTAACTATGAAGAGAACAATGTCTCTACATAATCAATCAATCAATCAATCACTTTTTTTTTCCCGTGCACCCTTCATGCCAACATGCCTGAATGCTTTACGGTCATTAAATTAAATCAAAGACCACACCACAGAATGGACAAGGCCAGATCAATAAATCTTAAAACCTGATTCAAACTTACCAAGGACTCTGCACAAGTAACCATGAAAGGAAGGTTGACTCCAGTCAGAAGGGCCTGTGTGCAGGCATAAAACTGAACCAAGATGTAGGTGATACTAGTTAGAAGACAGAAACATTTAAAGGAACTGATCATTTTTATAGCATCACCCAACTACCAACAGCATCTACCTGGAGCTTAATGTCTTAAGAGTCTTTTTGGACTTCTGAGTGATATTAGAAAATAAGCCATGGTGGCAAGAACTGTTTACAACTGGCCAGACAGCTATATGCTTCAGGTCATGTCCTGCCAGGAACGTGCCTAATTTCAGAGATTTGCCTATTTGTGATCTCTCCATTTGATTATTGCAGGGCACCATATTAAAGAAAGATGCAGCACACACCAGCTGGTATTAAACATTGTGTGACTGGTCTGTCTTCATGGACCATCCCAGCAATTTGATCTTTGCAACGACTTCACACTGAACTTGGATCCAGTCGAAAGCTGTCCATTAGTTTGGCAGAACATCTCTCCCTCCTTGCCCGAGAGGAGAGCTTTATGAAACCACAATAGCCTTTATGAAGCTACCAATTAATGGGGAGCTTTGTACATTTTGCTCATGGAAATTTCCCAGTAGCTGTCATAATCTATGAAGGTTCATTCCTAGCGCAGATAAAATGACCACAGGCCTAACTACATCCAAAACTAAATGCAAACCCCAGTTCTTCAACTTAAACTTCCCTCCCTCAATAATTTTGCAAGGCATGTGCTCCTTAGTCTGTGAATTGGATCAAAAGTACTGCCTAGAGGCAAAGGGTCAGAGGAGATTCCACATATGAAAAGCAGGAGGCCCTCAAAAGGGTGCAACCTCAGTTGCTGAACAGACACCACAAATACGATAGATAAAAGCCCACATGAGACTCTGGTATGTGAGCAAGCAGAAGCTGACAGTTGCCCCTCAGGAATACAGTATAAAGCTTTCAGTTCTGCAGGAGATGTGATCTGAAAGTCTGCTTCCTGGAAGCAGTCACACCTGAACTGTTGCATGGTGCTGCAGTTGCATAATTTAATAGTTGTCCTGTTTCATCCCATGGTGAGTGTTCTTGGTGGTAGTGTACATATAAAATTTGTAAGTCATTAGGGATAAGAGGGTCTATGCAAGAAAAGGTCAGACATTATCCTCATGACTGGCAAAAGGGGTCCGTATTCAAACAAAGAAGGTGTTTGATTTTCTTTTGAACATGGGCCGATGATTCAGACCCACATGCCCTTCATATGCTCTCTCCCCCTTCCCATCTCCTCTCTTTTAAAACAGATTTAAGTCCATCTACTTTTATATTTTCAAACAAAACCCATAAAAGGGCCATAAATATCATGACTCGCTAAAATGAAAGCTGTTTTCTTCTCCTCCCAGGAGACTCCTGCCTGAGAGAGAGACAGAAAGAGTTCACCTCTTTGAAAATTTCCTCCTCTGTTGAAGTAAAGCTGGTATCTAAGAGCAGTCTTCAAGGCTTTGTTCTTATCATCTTGACCTGGCTTTGTACCAGCTTCTCTCTGTATTGCTTGTGGAAGTGTGAAGGACGGGGCTAGGGGAAGGACTTTTGGCTATCACTGGCAGAGCAAGGGTCATGCTTGGAAAGCAATTTCATTGTGGTTTCAGAAAATGTTATAAACTCAGTGCACTGGCAAAAAGAATGAAGAAACTCATTCCCCTCCTGGATCAGACCAGTGACCCACCCCTTCTGTCTCTGATGTTGTCCAGAATCAGATGCATCTGAGAAAGTATAAAGAAAGTTTAAGTGGGTAATTATGGACTAACCTGCCCTGAGTAAAATTTTCTTCCCGCCTGACCCAAAGCCCTCTTTCATCTCTCTTCCTTGGTTAGAGTTCACGTCTATGCCCTGAAGCATGATGGCTTCTCTCCCTTCCAAACCGCTTTTCATCCTGGCCTGTGTAATGTAACTGCCTATGACAGTGTTGTGATGGGATGTATAGGTCTTGTCCATTGAGAGTCTGTGACAGATCATAGCCTTATTGGAAAGAGAGGCAGAGAGGTGAACAGAAGGCGAGGGAGGAGAGCATAAACTCAGATGAAATATCCATCAGGAAGATGGAAAGAAGAGTGAGTGCCTGAGAAACTAATTGCTGCCTGCTGATCTGGGCTGTGGAGATAGCTTGCAAGTGAGCATTTTTGCTTTTCAGGATTTCAGCCTGGAGCACGCTAGGAAAGTCAACTCTTGGCTGAAACTACTGTTCATCAATTTTCATCACTACCGTTCATCAACTTCCCCTTATATATATATATTTTTTTTTAAAAGCTGTAGAAGTATGAGAGTAGTCATGAGAAAAATATTCTATTATATTCTGAGGGAGCTTTTTCTTCCACTGAAGTTCACTACTCATTTCTGAAAAGGCATTGGAGTAATCTGGGGCTACTAGACATTGAACGCCTATGAAAATCAGGCTATTTTTCTACTGCCTGAAAAGGATTTAGGAACCCAAGGTCAGATATTCCTGTCTAGGTCCTCATCCCTATCTTATAAACAGAGATGGCTGCTCATACTCCCGAGTCAAGCAAAGAGCATATCTGAAAGTGTCACGGACTTTACTAGCTCCTGTGGGTTTGTTTGATCATTGCATAGTCCATCAACATTTATGTGACACAATGCCAGATGCCCCAGTGTGAGGGTTAGAATTGTCCGACACGTGAAGGCTCTTGACTTTTTAGATGTTGCAACATTATCTCCAGGGATAGCACTTTACCATAAAAAGCATTAACAAAATTCCAGGGAATGTTTAGTGTACTTTCTAGGTGGATACTTTCCATAGTATGCAGGTTGAATGACAGCTTTCACTTGTTTGTCCAGGAGTTCAACAGTTCCTAGGGAGAGGGAACAAAGACCTAGGTCTTGGATTGTATCCAGGCCTCAGTAGTGATTAATTTCACTCCCACAATATCCACAGTTTCCCATATTCCTTTCCCTCAAAAGTGCTGCAAAGTGATCCAGCGTTTTCCAAGTGATGGGTGTTGAAATCTCACGTGATCTCCTGGATGCCACACTGGGGTGTTCAAAGCATCCTGCTGGTGTTGGTTCAGCCCAGAGGATTGTTCATTAAGAAAATTGACTATATCATTTCTACTGGGAAGAGCTGCAGCGAGCAGTTCAGTGGCAGTGTTCAAGGCTCTGTAATCTCCTGTTAGTCACCACTTGCCCTTACGTTTCTTTACCGGTCATAAAGGAGAATTGTAGGGGAAATGAGACGTGACAATGATTCCCTGTTCTTCTAGCTCCTTTATCAATTCAGTAACAGGATGAATAGCATCAGAAGGTAATTTGTATTGTGGAATATTAACTAGCTTGCTGTGGGGTAAAGGAGCAGCTGTTTGCAACAGATTAACAGTCAGGGATGCATTTGTAGGAGGTAAACTATGAGGCAAAGAGGGTGGTGTCCCTATTTCCCATTTTCCCCATGAGTCCACCCACGACTGACCCTTCAATACATCCATACCCAATATATTACAGGAACCTAAAAGTAAGGTCAGGCGGATTGTCTGTCCATTAGGCAGAATAAGTTTAGACCTGACCAGTGGGTGGTTAGTAATTTTCCCATTAACGCCTACAATAGAAACTAACTGCTTGCTAAGCGGAGGCTGTCCTTGGTAAGTGTCCTTACCTACCATCAATATTTGGCCTCCTGTGTCAATGAGGAATGTTGTAAGGGAGCAATCATTAACTGCGACCATCATTTCAGGACTGGGATCCTCAGCAGCGGGAGTAGCGGTTGCCAGTACTGCTACTGAACCAAGCCCTTGCCCTAGTTTCCTGCATATTCGCGGTCTAGGTTTAGTGCTGATAGATTTGGGCATATCCCTGAACTCACATCCGTTGCATTCTCTGGCTTCCTAGTCGTTACCCTTTTAAACCATATGGTGTCACCCCATCTCCTGACACAGGTCCCAAGGGGGCTGTCATGAGAAGTGGATGAGGGAAACCCATCCAGCTGCTGCAGAAGGGGAGCTGGCAGCCCATTGAACTGACTCAGAGAGAGCCCCTTCTCTAAACACATTTTCCATCACCTCTTATGCTCAGTAGTAACTGAGGGTGTTTCCCAATGTCCCCTTTTTGCTTTTGTCTTTTGCATGGAAACAGTCTGGCCCTTTTGCATTTACTTTAGCTGAGGTTCTCCCCTGGTTTTTATCCTGTGGGACATACAGTGGTAAATCTACTAGCATACGTTGAAGGACCTCTTGGAAATTAATACCATTTAAGCTTGTCTTAATGGCTAAAGCTAAAGATTTCTAGCCCCCCCTTAGCTTCCTTTATTACAGGCCAGAAGTGTATAGGCTCCAAATCACCTCCCAGGGATGTGGCTCTGTGGGAGGGGTTGTCCAGCCCCTGGGGCAATGGGTGCTGGTCCTTCTAATTCAGCTAAGATCACAGGTTTCAGCAGGGCAGTCTGCAGGCTGGCTGCCGAGGCCCAGGGCCACGCACTTTCCCCCCCACGGTCAGTGCGGTGCATCGTGCTTCCCCAGCACAAAGTGCAAGTCCATAAGTGACCGGTAATGTTTGGCTTCACGGTATCCAACAGTATTCCTGGACCTAATGCCAGTGATTGAGCTTCAGCTGGGGCAAGGTGGAGCTGGTTGGCTCTGGCTGTCCAGATCAGTGCTAGCCTGTCCACAGGTGCTTCCCCTGCGTTAGCTCGGTATCTGTCCCCCAGACCTCTTGACTCCAGGGCAGTAAGCCCTTGAGTAGTTGTGGACTGAGGTGGGTTTTGTGCCCCTGAGGGCGTGCTGTGTTGTTCAGTCTTGATTACTGGTGCCAAGAGAGCAGGGGCAGGGAATTATCATCATTCACCTGGCCCTGAGGGGAGGGGATGCGGGTCTGCTTGTTTCCAGATATCCCCATCCCAATCAGCATCAGACATGGCACAATAGACTTTAACCAGGTCTACTGTAGTAGCTTCCAACAACCTCCTCCTGCGCTATTCAGCTTCTGCAATTATCTGGGGCTAAAGTTTCGACTCAAGCAGTCTATTTTGCATTTCTAATTGCTTACACTGTACTTCCCAAGTATTCTTTCCATTTTTCTTTTCTCATTTTCCTTTTTCAACTGTACATTTTCACCTTTCAACTCATCAATCATATCCATTGCTCCCTATGACAACTGCCTAGTAGCCAGCACATAGCATCTTTCCCTTTTCCCTTCTTTAACTTAAAAGAAGCCTGCCATCTGGCAAGCTCCTGCCAAATATGATCAGCATCCGTGCAGTGGCTCTTGACCTAGGACAAACCCCACTTGGGATTTTGCCATCCCTCTTTCTCCCAGTTGTTGCCACTCAGTGTCTAGTTTTTCATGGCACAGACAAACAGACATACAGAGACACAGACAGTATCTTTACACTCACACCAAACTGATTGCCTCAACAGGCATGGCAAAACACCTTGTGCTTGCCAACAGAGTGTGTCTAAGAGAGATCCCTCTTCTGACACCAATAAAATGTCATTGTTATAAATTAATATGCATAATATGATTGAAGTAACCAGGGAGCTGCTAAATTCCTGTTGTACAGCCCCCATCAGTTAATATTTAAAATAGGGAAACAATAACTAGACATGATTTAGGGTTTAGGAACTAACAATTAGACAATGAGGCTTTGTGTTTATGTCAGAAAAGGTAATGGATTGTGGCCTGGTCAATAAACCTTGAAGAACCGCTTGGAACTGCCAAGATTAGGGAAGAAGTAGGTAAAAGGTAATTCCTACAGGGGGAGTTCACGACCACTGACTCATTGACCACCTACTCAAATGATACCACCTACTCAAAAGAAGACAATGAAGGAAGAAGACAGAGTCTGTGCACTAATTTACATGAGGGGCAAAGAAGAAATAACCAATCATTAAGGAAAATAACAATGAATATGTATTAGTTAAGTGTATAAATGTGAGAGTTTTGAGACAGGGGTGTGCTGTCTTGAGACAGGCACCCATTCATGCGCAGCAATGAAATTAATTTGAAAATTAAAACTCGACTCTGTGTGTTACTGGCTTGCACACCGGGTAAATGAACCCTGTTTGTGGGACAACAGTTTTCTGGCAACCCGGATGCGACAGTGCTGACAGCATTGCCCAGATTGTCTTGCCGCACCCAATGAGGAGTAAAGAACTGAGTGGACTCCAGCGTGCACCGACCTGTTGATCACGGATTCCATCAGCTCCTCTCCTGTGCTTGGGCGGTAAGCGACACAAGGGTGCAACGCTACTGAAAAGAAGTATTTTTTTTTTGAATGTGAGAAAAGAGGGGAGAGGGAGACTACTGAAAAGCAGTGAGCATTTGGATCCTGTGTAAGACGTATCAAGGAGGATACGCAGCAGAAGACAAAGGGAAACGACCTTTGTAAATTCTTTTCAGTACTGAAATGGGCGCTACTGCTTCCCACTAAGTACCCTCCTGCTCTCCCTTAGGATGCATCCTAAAGAATTGGAATAAATTTGGTGGGGATCCCCTGACAAAAGATAAATTAAAACACTATTGTAATCAGTGGTGGCCACAATACCAATTAGAGGATGGTGAGAAGTGGCCAGAAAATAGATCTTTGAAATATAATATGATATTACAAGTAATGTTGTTTTGTCATAGGACCGAAAAATGGGATGAGGTACCTTATGTTGATTTATTCTTTACTTTGAGGAATGATTGGGAAGTTCAAATAAAATGTGGCTTAGTAGATTCTAAACGTCAAATTGGTATAGATGCATTGGAAAAAAAAAAAGGAAAAAGGAACTAAATCTTGTTGTACTGGATGTGGAGGTGGAAAACCTGAGACTGGAGAAAATGAACAGGATGTACAATTACTAGTATCCCCCCTCTAAGAATTCAGAGGCAAATATTTTGAGTGATGAAGAAAGTGATAATATGAGTCTGGTCTCAGGAAGAACAAGACAACAGAAACTTACAGTGCAGGCTTCTCTTAGACAAGCAGTGGGACCAGAAGGAACACCAGTATATGTACATATACCATTTATCACCTCTGATTTATTGAATTGGAAACAGGTGGCTGGATCATATCGCAATCCTGAAGGGATGCATAGTATCCAAATTATATTATGTCAGACAAAGGGATAAAGAGACCCTTTCTGCTTTCTATGAGAGATTGTGCGAAGTTGCACGAAAATGGACTGATTTAGAGCCAGAAGGTCCCAGCAATTTGAAGTTTTTTAATATGTTGTTTATCGATCAAGCTGCAATAGATATTAGAAAAAAATTGCAAAAAGTAGAAGGGGCAGATGGAACGACAATTTCACAGTTATCCATTACATATAAAGTATATAATAATTGAGATGAGGAGGCTGAGAAAGAAAAACGAGGACGGGCCAAAATTCAGGCATCCCTAGCAGCTGACCTAAATGATGGGAGAAGTAGAGGGCAAGGAAGGGGCTGTGGAAGAGGTGGATTTCAAGGAAGGCGAAGAGGACAGGGAAGTTATGACAGGGAAAATGACAACGTCCCTTTAGGAGCAAATCAATGTGCATATTGTAGACAGAAGGGACATTGGAAAAAGGAATGCCCTAATCTCTCTAATGATCAGGGAAAGAGGAAAGAGGAGGCTATTGAAGTAATGACAGAAATCAGGTTAGACTGAAGGGGACCGGAGGAATCTATTAAAATCTCCCCAGCTGATCCTCCCATTCCAGTTAAGCTGGGGAATGAGATAATAGATTTTTTAGTTGACAGTGGAGCCATACATTCTGTAGTAACTAGTTGTAAGGGACCCTTAAGAAAAACTAAAATAAATGTTGTTGGTGTGACAGGGAAAAAGACCTTAAGATCATTTTTAAAACCTATGGAGTGTTCAATTGATGATACTAAATTAACTCATTAATTTCTGTATATGCCAGAATGCCCCTTACTGCTGCTTGGACAGGACATACTTTGTAAGTTGAATGCACAACTAACATTTTCTGAAGACTGTTCAGTTGCCAGACATAGTTTGGAAAGCCCAGATATGTTTAATAACTGAAGAGAATCCTGATGAAGAAATGGATATTCCAGAAGAAGTAATAAACGCAGTTATACCTTTGATATGGGCATCAAAGATACCTGGATGAGTGAAAAATGTGATTCCGGTAAAGATTGAACTTAAACCGGGAGCCCAGCCGGTAAGAAAAAGACAATATCCTATTAAGCTAGAAACCCAAAAAGGTTTAGAACCTATGATAAACTTCTTTTTGGAATATGGACTGTTAAGAGAATGCCAATCAGAATATAATACTCCAATTTTACCTGTAAAGAAACCTCATTCTTCAGAGTATAGGCTGGTACAGAATTTATGAGAAATTAATGCAAGGACAGGAGATGTTCACCCTGTGGTTCCGAATTCATACATTCTCCTTGCTTCAATCACTGACAGAAACACTTATTTTACAGTGTTGGACCTAAAAGATGCTTTCTTTTGTATTCCTGTGGATAAGCAAAGCCAGACCATCTTTGCCTTTGAGTGGGAAAATCCAACTACAGGGCGAAAGACACAACTATGTTGGACTGTTCTTCCCCAAGGATTCAATAATAGCCCCACCTTGTTCAGTGACATACTGGCTAAAGAGCTAGAACAACAGCAAAGTGATACTGATGCATCATGACTGTTTGATTACTATTGAACAGGTGTATTTCAGTAGACCTGACCTGTGAGGTGAACCCTTGCCTAATGCGGAGTTGGAACTATTTACTGATGGGAGCAGTTTTGTATTGAAAGGAAGGTGAAAAGCTGGATATGCTGTGGTAACACCTACTCAAATTTTAGAAGCTAAATAATACTTCTGCCCAAAAGGCAGAGTTGGCAGCATTCTCGCAAGGAACGCCAATTAAATATGCAGAAGAAATAATGAAACTTTCACAGGCAGTTCTTCAACCAAAGGAAGTTGCAATAATGCATTATAAAGCCCACCAAAGAGGGAACAGTGAAATTATAAAGGGAAATCAAAAAGCAGATCAAGTGGCAAAAGAAGCAGCTCTAAAAAAGTAAAAATTTAAAGGAGCCTTAATTCCAGCATCTCATTACTGAGAAAGAAGATCAATTGGCAGAACAATTAGATTATTCTAAAGATAATAAGGAATGGTGGGTGACACCTTTAAAACAATTGCTAATTTTTGAAAAGATGATGAAAATTCTACGTAAATATTGCATCAAGAAACACATTCAAGAGCAGATGCCAAAAGATACGTTGTAGGACCAAAAATACAAAATCTAGCAGATATAATAGTTAAAAGATGTGCTATGTGTTGTGCTAATAATCCAAAAATTACCAAGAGGGTTATAGGAGTTGTGAAACAACGAATAACTCCTGGGGAATACCGGCAAATATCTTTTACAGAACTACCAAGGTATAATTTATACAAATACTTATTGGTGATAGTAGATACCTTTTTTGGTTGGCCAGAGGCCTTTCCATGTCGTACCAACAAGGCTAGAGAAGTAACTAAGGCCCTATTAAAAGAAATTATCCCTAGGTTTGGTATTCCAGAAGGTATTTCTTCTGATAAAGGACCCCATTTTATTGCAGAAATAGTACAGGGAGTTTCTAGATTTTGGGGTATTAAATGGGATTCGCATACCCCTTGGAATCCACAGTTCAGTGGTAAAGTAATCTTGTAGAAATATAAGAGAGGCAATGGAGACAGGGTGGTTGAATAAAAGCCTGCATGGGTTTGGATCTTCCCTGACTGGATGGCTACAGAGTTTACTACAGAACCTAATCATTTTAGTTATTATAGTGATTTTTGTTTGTCTTTTGTTTGGATGTCTTAAGAGTATCATCATGAGACAGGTATCTCAATCGTATGATAAGAGATAGAAAATGAGACTTGTTGAAGTATATTAAGACTTTACAAGTCTCAAAGGGGGGAAACATATATTAATATGTATAATACGATTGAAGTAACCAGGGAGCTGCTAAATTCCTGTGTACAGCCCCCATCAGTTAATATTTAAAATAGGGAAACAATAACTAGACATGATTTAGGGTTTAGGAACTAACAATTAGACAATGAGGCTTTGTGTTTATGTCAGAAAAGGTAATGGTGGCCTGGTCAATAAACCTTGAAGAACCGCTTGGAACTGCCAAGATTAGGGAAGAAGTAGGTAAAAGGTAATTCCTACAGGGGGAGTTCACGACCACTGACTCATTGACCACCTACTCAAATGATACCACCTACTCAAAAGAAGACAATGAAGGAAGAAGACAGAGTCTGTGCACTAATTTACATGAGGGGCAAAGAAGAAATAACCAATCATTAAGGAAAATAACAATGAATATGTATTAGTTAAGTGTATAAATGTGAGAGTTTTGAGACAGGGGTGTGCTGTCTTGAGACAGGCACCCATTCATGCGCAGCAATGAAATTAATTTGAAAATTAAAACTCGACTCTGTGTGTTACTGGCTTGCACACCGGGTAAATGAACCCCATTTGTGGGACAACATCATGGTCTGTTTGGATCTCTCAAACTTAAAGGAAACCAGCAGACAAAAGAAGATGGCTGTGGGAGACAGCAATTTGCAAGTGATCATGGCTGCGTAACAGCCCTTTAGCCCTTTCTGGCTACCTGTCCTGCCTACCTGGTGCTCTGCTTTGACATAATGGCGCTGCTCCCAGCATATATCAGGCCTTATCATGAGCTGGGTTAGCCAAAATCTAAGCAGAAGTTGAGTGAACAGTCACAGAAAGACCAGGGTCTCAAACAAAAAAACCAGAAGAAAGCTAGGGGTTATTATTATTTATCAGGGAGTGTAGTGATAGGACAAGGGGTAACCATTTTAAACTGAAAGACAGTAGATTTAGATTAGATATTAGGAAGAAATTCTTTACTGTGAGGGTGGTGAGGCTCTGGAACAGGTTGCTCGGAGAGGTTGTGGATGCCCCATCCCTGGAAGTATTCAAGGGCAGGTTGGATGGGGCTTTGAGCAACCTAGTCTAGTGGAAGGTGTCCCTGCCCATAGCAGGGGGGGGTTGGAACTAGATGATCTTCAAGGTCCCTTCCAACCCAAACCATTCTGTGATTCTATGAAGATAAAATAAACCAACATGTAATTTCTCATGTAAGCTCATTTCTCCTTCACAACAAAAAGGAATCACAGTTGTGAGATAGTCTCATACTGTAAAGAACGGAAAACATGGCTGTCTCTTTGAAAGCGTCTACTTTGCTAACTCCCGTGGATCAGCTTAGTAAGCTGTCCTTTTGATCTGTATGCATCCTTCTTAACACTGGGGACCAATACTGTTTTTCCCGTAGGCTCACTGGAGAGCCAGCTGGGACATTGCTTTCCAGCAGTAGATCTCTGGCAGAACTTTGTTTCTTCTGCTTGCTCAGGTGACTGATGCCCAGCCCTTCTCAGTGCTGGCTAGCAGATTTCCCTGCACTGGCCAGGGGTTTAGTGCCGGCTAGTTCTGATGCCAGATTTTCTCTGGTGAGCAGATACTTGGGTGAGACTTTTGCTCGAACAATCTAACAGGCAATCTGTAACATGGCAGAGCTGTTACCCTTTTAAGCTGCCATTCACAAATTCAGACAACTAACTGTTTTCTTCTAATCCCATAACGCAGTGCCACTGCCTGGTATGGATGGGGTGATAAGAATATTATTTCACTGAACTGACCTTATACATGTGTCTACAGCCTGGTCTGATGACAGTTACATGCTGTAAAATAATCCTTCACCTCATTGGCAAATCTCTCTTCTGTCCGCAGTTAAGTCCCCTTTCTAATTCCATTTTTTACCATGTTTACAACAATATAGCTATAGCAAGTGTATAGAAATTGTAAATAACTTGCCTATTATTTTTCCTAGTCACCTTTCTCCTTGTCTCTCCTTCAGTAACAAATGCCCTGGAGAAGAGGTCATCCTTGCTTAGTGCCTGAAAATTCCTTAGCTCTTAGGGGGAGCTACGGTAAATAAAAAAATTATGCTAGATTCTATTTTCACTACAAAAAAAAAAAAGAGAGCCATGTTATAACCTGATTTGGTGTGATTATACTGTAAATAGGCCATAAACAGTCAAAGAGAAAATAACCCACAATATTCACACCATTGAGAGACTGTGTAGTGGTAATCACTGTTCTTCCCTGCTGTTAGAAATATTTTCCAAGTGTTCCTGAACCTGCATTGGCAGCAGAATGCGGCCCAATTCAAGGGTGTTAATGCTACTGCTAAGTAGAAATTATTTTTCTCCTAGAAATTTTCAGTGAAATAGTCTATTTTGCAAAAAAATCATAGCTATTCACTGCAAAAGCAATAGAAAAAGGCAGAGATCATAAAAAATATTTCTGACAAGTCAGTCCCATGTTTTAAAAAATTTAGTCCAATTAAGGAAAAACCACAAATGTTGAATTTCAAAAATAGGCATTTTCTATCTGAAGATGCCAAAGAATTTTTTCAGTGTTGGTTGCTGAAGTTAATAGGAAACATAACCTCCACTCTATACATGGGGAAACAGGAACAGAAATTTGTTTGCCTTCAGCTCATTTTTTCCCCAAGAATTGTTACACTTCCTGTGCCACACAGAGAAATGGCATTTTAAACTGATGTTTTAGCTTACCTTTAAGACCACAAACCTTCTTCACAAACAGCATGGCCACCTCTGCCTGTCGTAATGCTACAGAAGAGCCAGAGAAGCAGTTCCAATCCTGATGCAGGGGGACACTGCACTTTTCCTGTCCTTTGTAGAGAGAGGCTTTTTTGTCTGATATCCATGCTCAACTCTTCCAAATATTTCCCCTTTATGACCTTTTATTTCTCAGCATCCTTTTGGGCTTAGTAGTAGCTATGAATATAGTTATTTACTGTTACTCCATTAGTATCCAGAGGTCTCAGTTAGCTCCAGGACCCCATGCAGCACAGTTCAAGATGTTCTCACCCTAAAAGAAAGACTTAGAAATTAAATGAACAAAACAGACCCAGGCTGGGAGAAAGAGATTGCATCTGTCAGTGTATTTGAGACCCAGGAATTGAGCCCAGCATCGTACACAAATACTGCAGCAGAGAAAGTCTGCAGAAAATTTCAAAAGATCAGGCTAAAGTCATCTTGCTAACAAAGTCATTCTCCCTGAGCAATCACTCAGCTCTATGTGGCACAATTAAATACTCACTGGCCTCCAGAGAGCACAAGCACGACTCTCTAAACTGGTGATTACGGCGTTCGCCTGAGAGGGCAGACATATGTTTCAGGCGTTTTTCCAGAGAATAAGCAACGTGAAAGAGTCAGGTGTTCATCAGTGCAGGCTTTTCCCCTACCAAGTCTCGGCTCCTGACTGCTAACCTGCAAAGTTGTGCTCTGTCTTTCTGGCCCAAAGAATACTTAAATAATCAATTCAAACACAAATATTTGGTGTGGGACTCTTTCACTCCAGAATAGCCAACAGCACAGGGAAAGAGCCTGACACTTCCCTGGACACAGATTCAGGTTTTCTCCATGAGTTGAAGTGCTGTCTTATGAGAAAGCCTGAACACTGAGCTACTGAGTTGAAAATGGCCACTCTCTGCTTTTTGTCACCTGCTGCTTATGGGCTACATCTTGTCTGTGGAGAAGGTTGGTGTAAGAACCAAAGGTAAATTCTGGGCTGTGAGCACAGGCTGGAACAAGCGCTTTGTTGCAGTTTCATGTTTATCCATTATAACCTAGTATAATTGCAGACTGCTGCCAGAAGTGGTGGTCCCATCTGCCTCAGCTTGCCTTCCCCAGACTCCAGGAAGCACATTGACATCACATTTCTTACATCAGATCTAGCAATGATGTGGGTATGGGCTTGTCAGTTCAACTTGTTGATTTGACAGAAAATTTGTCTTTTTTAGAGGTGGGGGCATGGTGTTAATGACTACCCTGTGACCACTCAAATCACTATCTCCAAGAAAAAAAAGAGTCAGGAAGTCTCTACCTCAGTGGGAATCCTCAAATATATCAGGGTAAAATGCTACCTTAAGACTGGAGCAGACCCAGTGTTTGGCATTTCCTGTTTTCTGAAGAGATTCCCCATTCATTGTGGTGGTGTTAGGGCAGTGACTGCACTGTGTAAGGAAGCCAGGTACCTAACAGAGAACTGCAGGACCGGTAGGCAGGCGAGTCCCTAAAAGCTAGATATGCTGCACTGAATTTTACAGTGCCTAGATCATCTTTTGGATCTGGGTCACACTGTGATGGTGCAGGTGGTTTCAAATATAAATGCAGGCCAACCACATGAATGGGGCATACATTCCTAGCAAAACTGGCAGCTTTACCTGTGTTTTTCTGTTTGAGAAATGATTCATAAACAATCAGATTGGTTCTGGCTCTGTGTGGCAGATTGCACTCGAGCATGCGGCAGCCTTCTAGCTGCAAGCTAGGCTAAATCACCCACTGAAAGTACAAGCCTTCTTTAGCATTTAACACTTCCTTAGCATTTAACAGCAAAACTCAGCAAAGCGCCAGCTTTTATTTTTGCTTTGTCCTACTCACTCTCCCAAGGCTCAAAAGACTGCAAATGCCTCTGGAGTATCAAACCTTCAAATCCAGTGTAGACTGGCTGTTACTCCTTTCAGCTGTGAGCATGGCAGTCACAGAGATGGGATGAATGCTCCCCATCTAGATAATTTAAAACCTGTGTTTAGTATTATTTCTGTCACTTTTTAACCTGACTTTTAGTTTGGAAAGTAGTTGGCCAACAACACAGGGCAATGCAATGCCCTATGCTTGTGCATGGTAAGAGAACATCTTGTAAGATCAGGGTGCTTGCTGGAATGTGAGGGCCGTGGTGATTTTAGGTGAGATTAGACAACTGGCAGAAGAACCTGCTCTGAAGGAAATAACTTTGCCAAGATTTATGCAGGCAGTGACAGGATTAGAAAGATACTGCATGTGGCACATTACAGTGGACACACGAAGAGTTGTCCTTTTCCCTTATTCTACCACACAAGACTGAGTTACGCACTCTGAAAATCATGGACCTTGCACAAAGGAGCAGAATAAAATAGTTTGGTTTAAACCTATTCTTGCTTGTGAATGTAAATTAAATCTGTTCTCTTTCACACTTCTTTTGTTCTGCTGCTTTTATCTTTGTGGAAATTTTCCTTGGTGACTCCTCTGTCATCAGTCTGGTCCTGACAGGTGAAAATCATAAACTCTTCCAATGTCACAAGCTCTAGGAACACATCCTTGGTATCCTCCTATCTTGGCTGGGGGCAACGTGGAGTTATAGAACCCCAACTAGAGTGCAATGGTACATTGGCTTTTCCTGCCCTCTTCTGCGCAATTATTTTGGGGAAAGTTATGAATCTAGGCCAGAGGATCTATATTCATAACAACTGCTATTTAAGCCTCTCACTCAGGTTCATTCCTTGCAGTAGGAACTGACATACTGTCAAAGTTGACAGCACTGTGCCAGTTTATTGCACCAGAAGACCTGGCCTTTTCTTTCCTCCCATCTCCTGAGCTCGGCTGCTCCCATTATATGAACCCTGGCTCACTCCTGTCCTTAATAAAATCTCCATACTCCATATGCTCCCTCAGCCTTACTTTGATTACTGATCCCAGAGTCTTCCTCACTGCTGATGTCGGGCGCATGCACAGCTCTGTAATTTCCCGACAGTCCTTTTCAAACACCGGCTTTCAATCAGGCACTCTGTTTCACCAGCAATTCCTTCTCTCAGAGTGCCTTTGAAGCGAGGCTGCTGATAGTGGTGGGGTTCCTTCTCCGCTGCCCTTTTTTGTTGTTTCCATACAGGATTCTAGGACAGAATTTTGTAGCTTTTCAGATGCTCTGATTTTTTTTTTTTTTTTGGCTGTGTCATGATCCTAATTTCCTTCAGGATTTCTTCCTCCTCTCCTGGGAAATTTGTCTCTATTTCTGGCATCTGTCCTTCCTAACCCTTCCCACTTTTTTTTCCCTTCCAAAGACAGGGGAAAAGAATCCATTTAATATTTTTCTGTAGTAACGTCTATCTCATCTGTCAATAAATTACCCTTTGCCATCTCTGGGAGACCCCTTTGTCTCCCTTCACTGACCTTATTCTGTACCTTGCCTGGTTTTTTTTAAGGGAGGATGCAATATCCCTGGGCTGTCATTCCATGAAGAACAGCTGTCATTCCTCCCATAGTGTATGCGTATGTGTTTGAGGAGGGAGGGGAAAGGGAGGGGGGAATTAGGGGCAGACAGGGAGCTGCCATTGGGAAATATGATGGTCCTATTCACAGTGGTGAAGGTTTTTTCATTCATGATATTCAGCTGCAATTCTTTTTCTTCCAGTGGTTTTAGACACTCATTTTCTGATTAACAGAAATCTAACACTCATCTATCTGAAATATAACTACAAGAATATTTATTAAAGTAAACACATTTTTAAACGTCATTATGTATGCATTTTATACATTTCTAATTTCTTCACAGTCTGCAACTGTGAATGCTATCTCACTGTCAGAGCTGCAGTCTAATACTACAGAGTAGGATTCAGGAAGCGTAACTGCGGCTAAAAAAACCATGACTTTTCCATGTATTTTCAGTGTTACAAACTGAAATGTTCACTGAGAGGGTTAAAGAGCATGCTGTAGTCCTGCATGCAACTAGCTAGCTGTGCAGACCTGCATGAGGAAGAAACAGACCCATGAATCCACCAATTCCTGCCCTGTCCTTACTCCTCCTTGCACTGTTTGAAGTACTGCACACTCCCAGGGAAGCCACCACGGAGCATTCCCTGTGTATCTTGTGGTCCAAGGGCTGCTTTGTGCTCGTCACATGTAGCACAGGTACAAGTTCCCTTCTTCCTGCCCCTGCTCCCCCACACAACCTAACCATAAATTAATACAGTTTGGAAAAGCAGATTCTGGCTTTGAATAAATTTTACCAATATCTTTAAAGAAGTAAAAGAACTGAAAGAAATCAACTGAAGATGCCCTCACCTCTGTAGCATGTGGTAATTACACTTCTTAATGCATTTATTCTCACAATATGGACGTGAAATAACGAAATGCAGTTATTATCTATGATGCAGATGTGCATTAGAGACACACTAAAGTGACCTGAAGGTGCAAGACATAACACATGCTGGGGCCCTCATTCTCCAAGTACTTGAGTCAAAAACCTGGTGGAACACACCATGACTCGTTTGATCCAGTCTTGGGGTTTCCTTTGTTTGGAAACCAGTGACAGACACCATGTGTGTGTCACAGGCCAAATCCAGGCAGGGACAAACCCAGGGCACCCCTTTGGACCTGTGAGCTTGGAGATGT
>NW_010972664.1:8682952-8693334 GCF_000737465.1 Haliaeetus leucocephalus
GGAAAGCTGCCCAGCAGGGAAAGACCTGGGGGTGCTGGTTGACAGCCGGCTGAATATGAGCCAGCAGTGTGCCCAGGTGGCCAAGAAGGCCAACAGCATCCTGGCCTGTATCAGAAATAGCATGGCCAGCAGGAGCAGGGAGGTGGTTGTTCCCCTGTACTCGGCACTGGTGAGGCCGCACCTTGAGTCCTGTGTTCAGTTTTGGGCCCCTCACTACAGGAAAGACATGGAGGTGCTGGAGCGTGTCCGGAGAAGGGCAACAAAGCTGGTGACGGATCTGGAGCACAAGTCTTATGAGGAGCAGCTGAGGGAACTGGGGTTGTTTAGTCTGGAGAAAAGGAGGCTGAGGGGAGACCTTATCGCTCTCTACAACTACCTGAAAGGAGGTTGTAGTGAGGTGGGTGCTGGTCTCTTCTGTCAGGTGGCTGGAGATAGGACAAGAAGAAATGGCCCAAGTTGAGGCAAGGGAGATTTAGGTTAGATATTAGGAAAAAATTTTTTTACTGAGAGGCTTATCAAACATTGGAATAGGCTGCCCATGGAAGTGGTTGAGTCACCATCCCTGGAGATATTAAAAAAGCGAGTGGACAGGGTACTTCAGGACATGGTTTAGTGGGCATGGCTAACGGTTAGACTCGATGATTTTGAAGGTCTTTTCCAACCTAAATGATTCTATGATTCTATGTCCCAAGGCCCCAGATCAGCCAACACTAGAGAGAGACTTGCTCATGCCAAATCAAAAAGGATGTCTAGGTCTGACGTACGTATCAAACTCATCACTTCCTTGTCCTGTGCTAGTAGGACATCAGCAGAACACCTTCTCTCTTAAAAGCACTATACTACTTATTTTACAACTGCTTTGTGACTGATGTCCACTCTAGCCTTTTCTCTCTCATCTGATGGCTCTGACTCACAGTCTCTGTTGGATTCAGCTGCCCTAACTGAAAAAGTAACTCATCTCCACAGCCAGAGGTAATTAATTCTTTATCCAGCACAGCAAAATACATTGATACGATCTTGAATTGAATCACTCATTTCTGCAGTCCTCGGTCCAGGATATCAGAGTAAATTGGTATCATTTGAAATCAGATTTACATTAGTGCATCAGGCTACGAGCTGAAACAGTTAGCAGTGGACACACCATTAATTCAGCCTCCTCTTCTTTGGGTTAACTACCTCCAGCACCTTAGTAATTGTATTGGCTTTGTATGGCAGGGTTTTGGTAGCAGTGGGGGTTACAGGGGTGGCTTCTGTGAGAAGCTGCTGGAAGCCTCCACCATCTCCGACAGAGCCAACACAAGCCGGCTCTAAGACAGACCCGCTGCTGGCCAAGGCCAAGCCCATCAGTGATAGTGCCTCTGTGATAACATACTTTGGAAGGAAAAAAAGTTGCAGGGCACACAGAAATGGCAGCCGCAGAGAGGAGTGAGAACATATGAGGAAACAACCCTGCAGACACCCAGGTCAGTGAAGAAGGAAGGGGAGGAGATGCTCCAGGCGCTGGAGCAGAGATTCCCCTGCAGCCCATGGGGAAGACCATGGTGAGGCAGGTTGTCCCCCTGCAGCCCATGGAGGTCCACGGTGGAGCAGATATCCATCTGCAGCCTGTGGAGGACCCCACGCTGGAGCAGGTGGGTGCCTGAAGGAGGCTGTGACCCCGTGGGAAGCCCACGGTGGAGTAGGCTCCTGGCAGGACCTGCGGATCTGTGGAGAGAGGAGCCCACGGAGCAGGTTTTCTGGCAGGACTTGTGACCCCGCGGGGGACCCACGCTGGAGCAGTGTGCTCCTGAAGGACTGCACACCGTGGAAGGGACCCATGCTGGAGCAGTTCGTGAAGAACTGCAGCCCGTGGGAAGGACCCATGTTGGAGAAGTTTGTGGAGGACTGTCTCCCATGGGAGGGACCCCACGCTGGAGCAAGGGAAGAGTGTGATGAGTCCTGCCCCTGAGGAGGATGAAGCAGCAGCGATAACATGATGAACTGACTGTGAACCCCATTCCCCATCCCCCTGCGCTGCTGGGTGGGGTAGGTAGAGAATTCGGGAGTGGAGTTGTACCCAGGAAGAAGGGAGGGGTAGAGGGAAGGCGTTTTGAGATTTGGTTTTATTTCTCATTACCCTACTCTGGTTGCTTGGCAATAAATTAAGTTAATTCTCCCCAAGTTGAGTCTGTTTTGCCCGTGATGGTAATTGGTTGAGTGATCTCTCCCTGTCCTTATCTCGACCCTTTGTTATATTTTTTCTCCCCTGTCCAGCTGAGGTGTGGGGAGTGATAAAATGGCTATGGTGGGCACCTGGCATCCAGTCAGGTTAACCCATCACAGTAATGCAGGCAGCTGAAGACAGTAGTATCTTAAACTTTTCTGGGGTGAATCAGTAGGGCTTGGGAAACAGAGCCCTTACTTCCCTGGGATGTAAGATCATGGTGCTGGAAACAGTCTCGTGCCTTCGGGCACTAAGGCTCTGTCTGCATACGGAAACAGGGTTTTCAGATGTGTCCTCCTACTGGTAACACCAACCCTGCTCCAGCACCAGGAACAATGCTGGGAGTCTGCTGAAGAATGGCTCCTGGCTACTGCCATCTTCAGGACTATCCCATGTTAATTATTCAGGTCTGTTGTAAAAAGACATCTGCGGTAACTGGCAGAGTATCTGCACAAACATTACCAGCCTTGAGGCTGAGAAACTGTTAAATAGCCTTAGTTACAAAATATTAAAACCTTGATGATGAGTGAGCGTGGGTGGAATAATTGTCTGCTCAGAAAGAGGCGCCTTTTTCTCATTCTATTCCTGTAGTTGAATCCTTATCTCCTGGATAAATAAAAACAAACCTCCCCAGTTATTATTGTTCTTCTTCACCTTTTGACTCTTGATTAGATTTACCGCAGATACATCCCTTTGGCAATGAAAGTGGAATCAACACATTTCTGATGCACTCCAGTGGAATTCTCACCCCCTGCTCCACCTCAGACCATCAAGCTCCTCCTTTTCTGAACTCCAGTTAATTACCCATCCTTCTAGCTCATGTCTGAGATACACCTTTCTGAGTGATCACTTGCTCTGATCAACAGACTGTTCTGCATCACTTTGAATCTTTATCTTATTTTTAATCCTCAGCACTTGGAGCCAAACCTGATACCTTTCTGAAGAAACTCATGGTGATAGCTGCCTCACTCGGGCTGCTTCTCCTTTCTATATTTTTCAGTGCTTTCCCAGATGAGGCCCCAGGATTATTGCAAACCAGTCCCAGGAAGAAATGCTGCTCAATTAGGTGAAAAGAAACTCGAAGGAAAAAAGGAGTAGAGCCAGCAAATTGCTTGAGATAACAATCTCCCCCCACCCTTGTGTCTCTGTAACTAAGAGGATTAGCTGAACTTTCTGTGTCACACCAAAACTGACAATAAGCAACAGTGACTTCCCCCCGCTGGCACTTGTACCTTCACATGTTTCATTTTCTTGCCCATACTACTGCCTTGCCCCTTGCTGATTATATGACAAACTTGGGGATGAACATGATGGCTCTTTCCTTTCCTTTAAGATTTATGACTCAAAGCCAAACAAAACCCAACTCTAGTTACTACATGCTGTTTCCTCCTAACAACAACTCACTTCTAACAGTATAAGCTAACCAAGGAAACATGGAAATATGGTCTACTTGATCTCACCTGATCTATCTGCTGTTTGCCAGAGACGCGAACAGCAGCCTCAGGTCTGCTACCATGGGAGTAGGCATAAAGATGTCCCTTGGGAGCAGGACCAAATCTGCAGAATATATAAAGCAGAAGTCCCGTCAAAATTCAACATGACTGGGGCTCCATGTAGATACAGCAATGCCAGCAAGGAGCTGGATGTTTATTTCAGGTAAAGACTTATCATTGTGTGGTAGGGGGACTACCCAGGGTACTTTTGCAGTGAAGGGAAATGAACTTCAGTAAAGGACTCTGTTGCTCATTACAGAATCAGTCCCATGTTCCTCTGACAATGGCGTACACATGGTGAAAAGAACATGGCTTGTAGTTGAAGGTGATCAAACATCAAATAATTCCAGTTCCTACAGTAAACCAATTCCTTTTTGCTGAGCTGCATAGAACACCACTTTAAAACAGGTGAGCAACTTGCTTCCATGAGCCTGCCACAGAACTTGTACAAAGAGAGGAAGTTTTTTTTAAAAGATGAGACAAAGGAGGAGTATTCTCCTGTCAACACATGCTGCCTCTCTTTCTCCACCCCAAGCTTCCACAGAAGACCACAGCAGAAGGTGGTGGAAATATGAAAGATTAACATCTCTGATACCTGAAGGGCAGCAGGCAGGCGCACTGACAAAGTAAGCAGTTGTGCCACATGAAGGAAGGAAGCAGAAAGCAAGACGAGGCAGGAGAAGCAGTAATATTTTCACATTGATGTAAAGTATGTACCAACACTTAAAAAAGGAATGTTGTGATAAAACAAATTGGGATGCGGGAGTCAGGTGATTACCACCAGGGTAGGGATTGAGGGAAAATGTTGGCAAAGTCTGCCAGAAATATTGGGGTTGGATCACAAAATGCATGGGATTTGCCTATTTTTGCAAAGCATTTTACTGAACTAGGCATCTGTGCTGCGTACCCTCTCATTGCTACACAACTCCCTGAACCTAAATTAAATCACTATGGCATTTCTGCCATGTTAAATGGTGCGAGCAGGTACTCTCAGGCCACATAAATTCAGCAAAGTAGTGGTTTGGGGGTCCCTGTACAGCTTTATTTGAGATCAAAGGGTATGGTGTTGTGGGGGAGAAATACCTCCAGACAGATTTAGACCTTTACTCCAAAAATGTGTTCAGACTGAGGCATTGTAAAAAATGCCCAGGGTATTGCCATGGGGCAAGACTGCCTCGTCACTCTATAGCAACCCCTGTCTCGCCAATATGGAGCAGCAGTTTTAGTTCAAAGGGATCTAGGCCCATTCTCTTTCCCCATTTACATGAAATGGGACTAGAGTGGAGCGTGGCAGCCTTTTAACAGTGCCCCACAGCACTGCAAGAGTTCTGCCTAGAGAGTGAAGGACACCGTATCCAATTGAAATTACAGAGGAATTTGGGGTAGGCAGAATGTAATTACACAATTGGAATTTAAACTGTGAAATTAAAAGGAAATATTCAAGGATGAAGGGGCAGAGAGAATCCCTAATCTCCAGCCAGGCTAGGCTGTGTGCCAGAAAAGTCCCTTTCTGAAGAAGGAATAAGCAAAGAGCCTGTCCTGGAAGAAAGGGAGGTAGAGAATAAAGACAATGTTTTCAAAAGCACCCTAACTCCAGCTGTGTGTTTGTTTCATAGGCTATGTCCATTCCACAGAAAACCTTGCAGTTGCTAAAAGGTGTCAGATGTGTCCCTCTTGGCCCCCTCTTCACTGAGGTCAAAACCAATTTGGTTCCTCATGTAAGCAGCAGCAAAGCATTCCCAAGGTCTACAGCAGAAAATGTGCTGTACGACCGGTTGAAAAAAAGGAGTTCAGCCCTCTTTTTCATATAGGTACAAAACAGAGTTTGCCCTTCTATATGGGGTCTGTCAGACTGCAGGTGCTCTCGCTGTAGTATCTGAGCTTTTCCCAAGTCTTAGTTAATAATCCTCATAACAAAAAATATTATGTATTTTTAAGGGTTCCCTTGTAGAAAGGGGAGGCAGAGAAAACCACTGAAAACAGATCTGTGGCAGTTTTGAGTGACAATTTGAATCAGGCACTTGCAAATCCCACTCCCCAAGAGATCTGAATCAAGTCATAGGACCCCACTGCTGTCCCTCTTGGAGTAGAGAGACAGGTAAAGATGGAGCCAGCCTTGTGGATCTCTGGGAGAGGAACGATGACAAGCTGAACAGGGTCTTTCAATCAAGGCACAATAGAAAGAATTAAGGGCTCCTCTTCTTGGGCTGCCCAGCCACACATGCAACTGAAGACAAGTTACTTAATTTCTCTGCCTTAGTTTACCATTGCTAAAAAAAGCACAGTGATAATTTCCCAAATCTTCTAAGCTGATGGTTTGTAAGATGTAATTGATTAAAATTGGAAGGTGATCAGATGCTGCATTGATGACAACCATTGAAATGCATACAAAAAAATTGAGCTAGAAAAAGTAAGTGCAGCCAAAGCAGCAGAGAGTGAGAAATAGATTGAAAAACTCACCTGAAAAGGTAAGTGTCCTCTTAGTGATTACCTCTCCCTTTCCTGAGGATGTGTGAAGGTTCTGAATAATGGGTGGGTGGGTGGGTAGTGGTGTTTAAATATGAAAATGAAAAACATGTTTCTTTTCATCTGTGCTCCATTTCTTACCTCCAAAAAAGCAGTTAGCTGCACCTGGGAGGGGCAGAGTATTATAAGGTGGTACAACTTCCCTGCTACAATTTCATTAGCTCTGAGATTCAGAGGATCTGCAACAACTCTCAGAAATAAGACATTCGGGGTTGTCCTTTCTCCAATCCAGAGACAACAGAAGAGGGACAAAAACAGAGCTAGAAAGCGATCTGGTCAAAGGCAGCCAGAGGAGTGTATAGGGGAAAGTAACAGTCTGTATATGCAATGGACAGTCTCCATTCCTCTTCTGCTGTTCGTGCTCAGCACTCACAAGGTGCATAGGAAGTAGCTTTGAAGAGGGGGCAGAGCATAATACTGGAAAGAGACGGTACTGGTGGGTCCCAAGCCTCGGGGGCAAGAGTGGAATGTCTCCTCCATGCCTGGGAGGAGGAGGAGGGCTGGGAGCAACATAGAAAAGAAAGGAAAAACAGCTTTGTGGTTAAAGTACTGAACTGCACAGCCTCAGAGCACCTAGGCCCAGGTCTGAGTCCCACTAATGTCTGCTGTGACATTGGAGGAAGTATGCATGGTCTTTACATTGCTTTTCTTCACTCCCCCTCCTCCTCAGTCAAGGAGCTACTAATCCTATTTTTCCCTTGTTCTTTGCCTGCCATCTCTCTAATTTGGAACCTTTTTGAGGCATGGACTGTCTTGCTGTTCATATCGATAACATGTTCAAAAAAAGAGACTGTAACCTCTGTAACTATTACAGAGACTGTAACAAAGAGACTGCCGGTCTCTGTAAGGGTGTGTATTACACATGAAAAACAGTAAACAGAGATATACAGGTAAATTTAATTAAAGGTGAGACAATCTGAGCAGTGAAAGGAATCGGAAAGTGAAAGGAATTGAGAGGTTTTGGGGAGGTATGCACAAAAGCATAAGGGGCAAAGAATGACTGTTTTGAGGCAGAAGCCTCCATTGCACTATCTGGAGGGCCAAAGGGAAAGCTGAAGCAAACATGACTCTACAAACAGGGCATCCTTGAGGAGAGAAATCTGATGTGGAGAAAACATGATAGAGAGAAGGGACATTGTGTGAGAAAAGCAGCATCTGGGATTCATATCTGAGTGGCACAGTAGAATTGGAGCAGAGCAGTTAAGTTTGCTCTTAATTTCTCTATACACTACCGCTGTGCAGAGAAAGGGAGAATTTCCTCCCCAATGTGCTTTTTGCTTAGACACTGCAATTTGTGTTTCTTTTGCCCCCTGCCTCCCCATCTTGTGTTTCTTTTGTCCCCTGCCTCCCCACCTTAAAAAAAAATTGTCTCTGAAACACTACTGAATTAATTCTAGTAGGAGATAGACAATTCAGAAGGTAATATAGCCATCATAGAAAATATGGGGTTACAGGCACAAATAGAACAGGCCAACGAGGTCTAGGAATTAGGATGTATCTGGATCAAAATCAGAACAACAGACACAGATATACTGCAGAGCTTTAAAAGATCGTGAAATACTATTTCATCCCTTTACAGCTGTGTAAATTTTGAGCACTGTATTGTATTTCACTGCCGGAAAATATTTTTAAAGCAAAATCCCTGCAAGAGGTGATTCTATGAGACTGACAAGTCTAGTGAGAAAACAGAAACACGGAGTCCCACAAGGTGCTCACTGCTTTGGGCTCTGTTTCAGCATAGGATGTAAGCACATCTTAACCACCAGTGTGAGCCCAGCCTCACTGACTGCAGCTGAACAAGTCAGTTTCCCACTTAAGTCTTTCTGTAAAATGAATCTAGAGTGCTCAGCTTCTTGTAGGACTAAGCTTTATATCATCTTTGTGCCCAATTATCTCAAATTTCAAGTATTTCCAGCAAGTTGCTCATGAGTAAGACACCAGTCAGGCACTATGCAGCAAGTAACATCAAATAATAAGTTTGCAGAGATCACAAGCTGTTTGCAGACAACTCACAACTGAAATAGAGGTAAAATTTATCTGATAAATTATTCATCAATAATGATTTGGCCAGCTTTCCTGGATATATAGCCACAGGGATGTATGACACCTTTGGGAAGGCATCAGATAAGAGATGCATTCAAACTAAACCAGAGAAGAGGATGCAGACATAGGTCCAGAGCAATCTTTAAAGAGCGAGGGGGAGCAGCTATGTGGCCAAACAGAATGAAGTTCTCTTTATAGCCGGTCAATTAGAAAACACAGAGCAGGTTAGTAACTACCCCAAAAAACCCTAGTAACTACTTGTTTTCAGACAGCTTTTCTTTGGCAGCTGTGGGTTCCAGCTCACTGTGCAGAAGCTGAGCAAGAGCAAAGGCTAAATCAGGTGTGGTAATGGGAGCAAATTCTCCCTGACAAGAACCTGCTACTATCAGGGAGGAGGTTACTAGGAAGTGGCATGCGGGACTGAGAAGAGTCTATGGGTGAGATGGGAAGATACAGGAGGGAATATTCAGCGTAGGCAGGATTAGAGCTGTGCAGAGTCTTAATCTAGGCAGCCCTTTCTCTACACCTTTATCTGTCATGGTGCAGCCACTGTGTGCTGCAGTGCTGGTATAACCTGGCCATAAAACTGGATTAACTGGCCTGCGAGGATCATGGCTGAACAGAAGAGGAGCATGACAATATGCCTTTGTTTACATGTTCACATCTGTGAGAGAAACACAGATCTTTGCTAGACAAAGTGCTTAATTACTGGTATGGAATATCATCAAATGAATGTGCAAGAGTAGAATTAGTGTTAGGGGAAGGTTTCTGCTCTTTCATAGCGCAGTCCATTTCTGCTCATGTTTTCTGCAGTATCAAGAGATTATCTTATAGTATGGGGGAAAAAAAATCCCATTACCAGAGAAACTTATTTTTAAATAAAAATGTCAAAATTACCTTTCTGATTCAGCCCTTTTAGAGAAACCCTGCTGTCTCCCTCCTTCAGCCTTTCCTTTTGGCTCTTCCCTGCCAATGAAAAAATCTAGTGACTGCCTCTGATACGACTTGCAATTTCTACAGCAACAGCAGGCAAGAACAGATCCTTGCCAGTTTCTCTTATTCCACAAGGTTTTGAGCACCAGAAGAAAATCGGTCTTGGACTCTGACCCACTGAAGTTAATGACTTTTGGAAAGCGTTGAGCCTGAATCCTTAATGAATGCCATTCTATACCACCTTCAGTTTCTTCTTTTTCTTTATATGGATGTACATTACAAAGCTCAGGCATAACGAGTATTTATGCAATATTAAGAATGTAAGGAAGTTTTATTTTTACTCTGCCAAATCTGTCAAGAATCAGCAAAGTTTTGCCACTCTGCCTGTTTAGCCGATTGCTTGTCCTGATTTGGAAGTTTTGAATCTAAAGCTAATTTTATTTGTTGATCCCTCTAGTCCCTTTTTTTTTTTTTTTTTTACTCTACTCCCTTCTAATGAGGGAGGCACGAAGCCTGACTCTTCCTTTCAGGCTAGTCAAAATTGATGTGGAAAGTGGAAAAGGATAAAATACTTGTTTGAGAAAGCCACCCCAGGAGCATTTTACTGCCCAGAACGAGGGGCATGTTGCAGCAGGTTTAAGAGAGAAGAATCACTTCCTTGCAGTTGCTCTTTTCTGAAGGAAACGCAGACCACCACTCACTCGCCCTCCTCCACGGACCACTGCAGGCTCTGTTATTTCATTTTCTCTGTACGCAATTCCTTTTTATTCATAGGGGATTAATTTTGCTTTGAGCCTGGGCAGTACCTGTCGTGCAGACGCAGTTACGACAGGCGTTTTCACACAGCCACTTGCAGATACAGCTCTTTCGGAAATGCCCTTTCAGCCTAACGGTTGTCTCTGAAGACGGTGTCATCTAGTCGCCTCTCTGTTACTACCACGATTAACTACCGGCGCTACTCCCTGTCGCTCTGGCGGCTGAACAGTTAACGAGGCAGGGCTGGAAATACCCGCTTCTGCTAGCAGCGGCTCCTCCCCGCCGCTTGTGCCTGCCCCGCCGCCCTTAACCCGTAGCGGCCTTCGCTACGCGAAGAAGCCCCCGGCGCCGCAGGGGGCACCCCCACGCCCCGCTCATCCAGCGGCGAGCAGCCCAGCACCGCAGCCGGGGGGGGAGGGCCGGGCCGG
>NW_010972664.1:8693460-8693777 GCF_000737465.1 Haliaeetus leucocephalus
GGGGGGCAACTGAAACCCTGGTGCGCGCGGCGCGACGGTTTACACGTTAACGATCCCTCGGCCAGAGGTGAAGGGAAGGCAGCCGAGCGCCTGCGCAGTGCCGCGCGAAAACTGCCCGGGGAGGGGAGGGGGGCGAGGGAGCGAGTCCCCTCGCTCGGCGCATGCGCGGCGGCGCGCCTCACGCTCGACGGGAAAGCGGCCGGGGAGGGCGGGGGAGGAAGGGAGAGAGGAGAGGGAAGCTTGCGCAGGCGCAGTGCGTGGCCGCGGCACGGTCGGTTGGCGGCTGCGCAGTAGGGCGGCGAGGGGGAGGGGGCGCG